>NC_089776.1:29150530-29295530 GCF_040412425.1 Macrobrachium rosenbergii | reverse complement strand
TCTCTCTTATCATCTGGATGATTTGCTTTATCTTTTCAAGTAAATTTGAAACGTACAGTACCCTTTACAGAATATAGGGATAATAACAGTTATGGGTAAGACTTTATTTCCTGCATCAAATTACCATTCACGATTATGACCTGACATAACCAGCTCATTTAACATGAGATTGCCCTGTCAGCATCCTATTAAGCCTTAAAAATAAAACTTTAAGTGTTAACTTACATCACTGATCAACAAGAAATATCAAAATCATAATTATATTTGTTTTATAATCTATAATTTAACATCGTTTTCTTATGAAAAAATTATTTGAAAAATAAACAACGATTCTTCAGTAGGTAGGAGTCAAACCTACATCGTGCTGAAACATCAGTTTATCTTGTACTCAAATTTTTTAAGTTTCTATAACTTCGTCATCATAGGTACTTTTTTTATATTATTATAGTATATTAATTTTGGTCCCAAATGACAATTATTCATTTATCTTATGAAGCAAAATCCAAGAAATAAATAAATTTGCCGCAAAGCTTAGCGAAAGTTTTACTTAAAAAATAGTATTTTCGAAAAAAGATATTCCGAATACCATTATAAACTCTCGACATTTTCTGGCTGAATGAAGCAAATTCAACTCTGTAACGTTTTTAGTTCACTGAAAAGAAAACTATTGTGCCGACTTTGTCTGTCCGTCCGCACTTTTTTTCTGTGCGTCCTCAGATCTTAAAAACCACTGAGGCTAGAGGGTTGCAAATTGGTATGCTGATCATCCACCCTCCAATCATCAAACATACCAAACATCAGCACTCAAGCTTCAGGTAGTTTTTATTTTATTTAAGGTTAAAGTTAACCATAATCGTGCGTCTGGCAACGATAGGCTAAGTCACCAACGGGCCGTGGTTAAAGTATCGTGGGACGCGGCTCATACAGCATTATACCGAACCCACCGAAAGATAGATCCATTTTCGGTGGCCTTGTACAGAAAACTCGATTGCGCCGAAGAAACTTCGGCGCATTTTTTACTTGCTTTGACCTGTTCCCATTCACTTGAAAAGCGTCGTTGCTCTTCGACATAAACTCAGTGAGGAAAACTGACATCTCCTCTGGAAATCTGAATTGTCACTAACAGATCACTGTGGGTCCTTTCCAACGAAAAAAAAAGCATTGGAAGAATTTTTCTCGAGCATTACGGTTTCAACTAGCTCAGTTGCCACAAGAACTATGCCGGCAGGCAAGGTAAACTGACAAATGAAAAGATAGGAAATAATGTTTTTATCCGGGAATGCTGTATATTTTCGTGGCGCTCTTTGAGTCATCAGTGCTTTTGTTTGCCCGCCTCAAAAACATGTCGCTACTTTCATCAATCCTCTTTCAAATATGATTTTTAAATCAATTTATTTTTCGAATTCATAGATTTACTTTCTAGTAGAAGTACATGGCATCTTATGGGTAAAAAGTATCTGAAAAACATCCATGCGCGTAAATGCATTTTCATTCGTGCAATTATGAAAAGAAGATCAATATTTGGAACTGGTAATTCTCTCACTGAAAATCATCATTTCTAGCTGTGGTGGTTAATCTAATAGTAGTAGTAGTAACTTTATTCAATACCAGCTAGAACTTTTACATGCTCCCTATCTATCTATCTATCTATACATACTCATACACTCACTCATATATATACAGTATATATACATATATATATATATATATATATATATATATATATATATATATATATATATATATATATATATATATATGTATATATATATATATGTGTGTGTGTGTGTGTGTGTGAGTGAATGCGTGTGTGTACACATATATAGCTATAAAGGTGCATTTGAAAAATAAACATAACTCACTTTTTTACAAATGAAAAGTGTAATTTTTTGTCATTCTGTATTTTCGACAGCGCGCGCGAACACACACAGACACACACACACACACACAATCTATCTTCCATAAATCCCACTTACAGATGAGTGGAGATTATTATGATGATAAATTTCCTTCGCTCAGATGAGTTCTCCTTTAATAGCTGCAATGTTTCTTCCAAACAGAAAGCAACATCCATTCTTAACTAAACAATAATATGTTGCCACTTATAAATATCTGTTTTTTAGGTAGTATTATGAACCAATTACCAAATAAAATGTCATCGATAACGTAGTATTGGTACATTACTTAATACAGGTTTTTTTCAGGACTTTCTTTGTAGTTAGTACAGTTTTTAAAACGTTAGTTTACTGATGATTCCTCTAAAATCTCCGATGTTATCGCAGAAAGTGTTACTCTGAACTTTGGTCAGTGATTTATCAGTCATAATGGAGCAAGCGCTCGCAAGCAAGCACAAAACATTAAAATCCCTTTCTGCGTAGTACTGCGAACGAACCACGTAATTTTGTAATGCAGTAATGGCAAACTTTCCTAACTTTTCTTGCAGTTAAACGGATTCGGACGAAAACACGGCAAGTTCCCGGGAAGGAAAAAATCAGGAGCGATCCATTTGCTAATCGCATTACCTCTGCTTGCGCCGCTGTCAACTTCGTCACCTCCCTTGACTTCAATCAAATGCTGTAAATTGAGCAGCTAATGTTTCTTGAAGGTTTGACTGAAGGTTAGTGATGGCTGTCATTTCAGATAATTATGTTTTTCGTACTTTTCCACTACTTTATATTTTTGATTTTTAATGGCAGAATATTTTAAAGTTCATGTGGCGTAGCTTATTCTGACAAAATATCTTATAATTTCACACACAACCTCTCGATTTACAATGAACTTTTAGCAAATCTATAAAACAAAAACACTCCAATCTCAGTAAAGCTTTGCTTCTGTTCTGATTTATCCCCTTCAAGAAGCTCCTTCCCATTCTTTCTTCCACTCCACAACTCCTTGTCTAATAACCTCAAAGCTCCCTCACTATCAGCTCCAAATTTCCGGATGCACCTTAATTACGCCAAATTACTAAAGCTCTTTCCTGTTAATTCAAAAGACTATTGAAATGGGAACTTAATACAATTTCTATCCCAGACCGGAAAAAGCCATAAAAAGGGGGGAGGGGAGGAGGAAGGGTGGGGGGGGGGCTGAGTATCGCCACAACCGAAGTGATATCCCTACCTCCTTAGGGATGAAAGCTCGTAAGAGTCAGTCAGAGTTCCTCATCGAACGGGTGAGTACCGTTCTCAGCCAGCACTCTGCTGGTCCCGCGTTCGATTCTCCGACCGGCCAATGAAGAATTAGAGGAATTAATTTCTGGTGATAGAAATTCATTTCTCGTTACAATGTGGTTCGGATTCCACAATGAGCTGTAGGTCCCGTTGCTAGGTAACCAGTTGGTTCTTAGCCACGTAAAATAAGTCTAATCCTTCGGGCCAGCCCTAGGAGAGCTGTTAATCAGCTCAGTGGTCTGGTCAAACTAAGGTATACTTAACTTCGTAAGAGTCAGGCACAATGGAATCAGAAAGAGAATTCCAAAGCCCAGCAGTAGACGGAGAGAAACAACCACTGAGCCGTAATGGCTGGGCTGATATGGATCACCTGTTATCTCAGAGTGAACAAAAGAACCATCTTTCTTTTGACCCGAACGTATTTCCTAATAAATGAAATACGACTTACAGTCAATCAGAAATTGTTGAAGATTGACTTTTACTGGAAAGGGAACGTGATGGCGAAAACCGTTCTGTAACGTTCCCGACACGGATGTATATATTGTTATTATAATTATTATTAAACAAACTACTGCTATGAGTGATGGAGAGGGCTTACCTGGCTTAGTGAATTATAACCGACGTGAACTTTGAAATTTTATGCAAACCAAATACTCTTGCATAAATCGCAAATGTATACGGGAACATTGCTATCTGAGTGGCTCACTCTTCGAATATTAATTGATAAATACCTAACAACTATTTTTGTACAAGTGCCTGTCACATCCTTTTTTTGTGAAATGAATCTCGAGAATTGGCAATAAGATTTCCGCAGTAATGCATATTGCGCATCATAAATACCAATGAGATTGACGTTTTTTCCCTTTTATACTACGGAGTAACACCGGTTTGCAAATAAGAATTGATGATGCGACCCTCAGCATCCGTCCTGGTCTATTCTAGTAGTGCTTCTCGTTGTGCCTGCAAAGTGTCACCTCTTAAGGCCTCCCCAGGGTGCTGTTACTGCTTGCTCTAGGAGCAAGAGTCAGTGCCTGCACTGGGCGACTCCATCTGCAACGCCAACAGGTGCTATCCCTATTTCCCCTGCTGCAAAGAACAGACTGCGTTCTCTTCGCGTATTTCAGGATTCGTGCGCCGGTTTATCTAAGCCGTCCTAATATCGTGAGTAACGGAGATGGGGGAAGAAATGTGACATTATAAATTAGGTGTTTCACCAAGAACCGCACCACGAATAAGGATGATTAATTTATTTCAGATAATCAAGGTAACTCTTCAGTGTCTTGCGATCAGTTAGGCTACAGGTTTTTAGTCGGCTGCGCTGGTTGTAGCGTGGGGCTAGCAACCTCACTCCGAAAGACTGAACAGGGAAGTTAATTCTCAAGTTACTTCCTTTACGGGAAAAGTTGTATACACACACACTATATATATGTATATGTATGTATATATATATATATATATATATATATATATATATATATATATATATATATATATATATATATATATGTGTGTGTGTGTGTGTGTGTGTTTTATGTGTGTGTACGTGTGTGTGTCTGTAACAGTTAAATTATGTCACTGTCTTTACTGAGTGAACGACGATCGTAATTGCTTAAAAACTATTAGAATCTATGGATAAAGCATATCTTCAATCATTCGAGTTGCTTCATAACCTCTGGGTCTAGAAAGTATCCTTGGCATGAATGAGTCCATTTCGCTTTTGATAAAACGGCCGCTGCTTCCAAACCTGGAGGTTTTATCGCTGGGTAGTCAATTTACGTCGACATGGGAAGTTATATTAATGGCAGTTATCTGTAGCGAGACTGAAGCATCATTTTTTTTTGTTTTAGTCCGGCCGCTCTCGAGATATAGCCTCTTCGTCACTGTTTAGGAGGTAATTTGTCATGTTATTGAAGTTTTTAGGAATAGCCATCATTTTCAAGGAGATGTGAATCTGTTTTCGGGGATTAATGGAGATGTTTCAACGGTATATAATTTCTTTCATCTGTATTTATACTGATAGAAGAAGTTTGAACAGAGGAAAAAAATTAAAGATGAAAATACGACAAACAGATTGACAGACCGGGCCATAGAGAGAGAGAGAGAGAGAGAGAGAGAGAGAGAGAGAGAGAGAGAGAGAGAGAGAGAGAGAGAAAGCACTTTTATCGTTACATGTGCTCCATCCTATCAACAACTCCTGTTAACAGTATTCAAATACCAAGCGTTTTTAAGACATTGAAGCGTAAGAAGATAAGGAGTTATTTGATATACCGTGAATTTAACCATAAGGGAAAATAGAAAGGGTGCCATCATGTGATTACAATATTTGGGATAAGTCAGACGTTTTCGTTTTTATTCATTTATTTATCTGTTGATTTCATACATTGTTTAGATTTTCATTTTCCATCTTACCATGAGGTGTTTTTGCAATTATATATATATATATATATATATATATATATAAATATATATTATATTATATAATATATATATATATATATATATATATATATATATATATTATATATATATATATATATATATATGTATAAATTTCTGACTCACATCAGGATCGAACCTAGGTCTTTCAATTGAAAGGCAAGTGCGCTGCCCACTAGGACATACAAGTCTAAATCCTGATGTGAGTAGAAGTTTAGACTTGTATGGCCTAGTGGACAGCGCCCTTGCCTTTCAATTGAAAGACCTGGGTTGATCCTGATGTGAGTCAGAAATTTATTTCTGTTCCACACGTGACTGTGTGTTGATTATTTTATATATATATATATATATATATATATATATATATATATATATATATATATATATATATATATATATATATATATATATATATATATATATATATATATATATATATATATATATATATATATATATATATATATATATATATATATATATATATACATACATACATACATACCTCCAAGGTGCCTGGATAAAAAAATCGCCATCATTGTGAATACTATATGATTAAGAGGATATCCTCGAATTTCATCTCCCCAGGAAATGTTGTCATTGGTGGCCTTCCTTCTATTTGCAGTATTTCACCTTCGCAATCACGGGAACTGGTGCTTTTATTTCTGATAGATATTTCGTTATTTTTTCGTCACAATTTTCTGTCTTTTCCGTCATTTTCCGATTGTCTTTTCCGGCTGGTATTTGTCTGTCACTATACTTCACCATTAGAGGTCCCTCGGTATAAAAACCATTTTTTACTAAGTTGAGAGTCGACATTTTTTGGTAGCAGGTTTCGGGAAGAGGATTTGAATGTATTTGCGGCTGCTGGCTTTCGCTTGATACCTCTTCCAGCGATTAAGATTAAAGAGAAATTGTTAACTGGAGTGACGTAACGGCTGACCTATGGACCTTCTGGTATGAATACCGTTTTTCTGTAACTTTTTCTCATTCACTTGCCTGAGGAGAGATACAGTTTGGTCTCTGAAATATAGCCTTTACTTTCTACATTTTGGCGTTTCTATGGACTCCTTTATTTGATGGAAATTCTGTTTTAACAGAAAATATTTCACAGTCTCGTACAGGATGTTTAAATTGCTTATAAATCATTGAACACAGACCTAAATGAAAGTAAGTTGATATGATAAATCAAGAACGCGCACCTGTCTACATTCCACGTTTCACAAATGAGGGGATATTACTCACTATTTTCTGTATCATTTCTCTTATCCCGATGACCTCCCACTTGTCACGACCTTAGTTTCGGCCATGGATGACCTGCTAGGAGGTTGCGAAAAGTTTGCGAGGATCTTTGCTATTTTCAGCGCTAGAAATCAGTGTCCTTGCGCATTCTTCCGAGAAGTGTCAAGTTAAATGACTGTCCATCTGTATACCGTGGCGATGAAAAGCTTGATTTGTTGATTCTTTCAGTTACTCATGGGACATCATTTCATCGAATTCCCATCCCAATTAATATATCAAAAAGGAAATGAGAAAACTGTGCTGCAGAGGGAACAGTCTTGATGCTAAAATTTATATTTTGCAATGATGATGTTAAATGCGTTCTATTAAAGTCCTTTTGTTACTTATTGAACTGCATTTCTCTTTGGTCTGCCTGTAATAATATTTTGCATCGGTCAATGAGGGCTTCTCCGTACAGCAGGGCCTCATTTTCGTTTGAAGAGCTTAAATGGGCTGGTGAGAAGGGCTTAATTCAGCCCTGTGGAACCCTAGGAAAGCTGTGAATCAGCTCAGTGGTCTGGTTAAACTAAGATATACTTAGTCCT
The DNA here is from genome assembly GCF_040412425.1 of Macrobrachium rosenbergii. NCBI lineage: Eukaryota > Metazoa > Arthropoda > Malacostraca > Decapoda > Palaemonidae > Macrobrachium > Macrobrachium rosenbergii. Next base: position 29,288,101 of record NC_089776.1, on the reverse strand, counting down.
GTGGAAAGGGTAGAGGGAAATTCTAACTCCCTATTTTGGGTTTTGAGAAGAATGACGTAACATTACATTCCACAATTAGACAATCTTGGTTTGATACTATGTTTGTTTGACAATCTTTAATGGTTGCAGCGTAATTTTACGCATTTCTTTCACTGTCTGTATTTTGCGTATGCGCGTGTATGTAGGTGTATATGTATACGTTCGACAATTTGTTTATTTATGCTTTTACATTTATGATTCTCTGCAAATATATTAGTGTAAATCTAATACAGAGCGATTTTATGTGATATACTTTTCAGTTGATTAAATGGTCGTAATGATATAAATACCCTCAGTGTTGGTTTTAGGTTGTTAGAGGTGACTTGGTATTGCATTCTGTTATGAATGTTCATGCTTTTATTAACTTTATATATATATATATATATATATATATATATATATATATATATATATATATATATATATATATATATATATATATATATATATATATGTATATATACATATATATATATAATTATATATATAAATAAATATATATAAATATATATATATATATATATATATATATATATATATATATATATATATATATATATATATATATATATATATATTTATATTTGTGGGTGTAAATGTTTCTATGTGTGTATTATATGGAACCATGAGCTGATACATAAAAATTGACTTCATTCCCAGGAAATCACTTATTTTACACACCACATACACACATACACACACACACACACACACACACATATATATATATATATATATATATATATATATATATATATATATATATATATATATATATATATATATATATATATATATATATATATATATATATATATATAGTAGTTATATTTATGATAAATACATTAAAATGTAATACAGAGAAATGTACCACTACGCAAATAAACCCCGCCCCCCAAAAAAAGTGTGAGGTCCAGAGGTTATGACACAAGTCATTTAAGTTACGTGAAAACTGAATAATTGTCAAAGACCACAGCTAGGTGCTTAGTGTGGCCGACAACTGAATAAACCTATTTGGAAGTTCTTGGCTTCACAAACAAACAAAAAATAAAGAAAAGAAAATTAGCTCATCTAGAGTGTTTATTAGGTTGAACTGATATCAGTGAAATCGAATGAGTGATTTTATGGGAACTGGAATCGTAACTTGACGATAACTGCTGTTAAATGGAGGTGTGTCCAATGGTATTGGCTTCACCATTATCGGAGGGTCTCGGCGCGATTATGAGGTATAAGTGACGATAATGGGGATTGGTACATTGGTTCCCCTCTAACATATTACCATAGGATTTCTAGTTCAATTTGTTTTTAATTTATTTATTGATTACTACACAGAGACATATACACCCACACACACACACACACACACACACACACACACACACATATATATATATGTATGTATGTAGATTTTTATCAAATAACTGTGACATTTTAATATTCACAAACATTAAGCTATATATGTTGTTTGATATCCGATTCGCTCTACATTGGGAATATACTTGCTGAAACCCAACACGAGTAGCGTGAATATATATACACAGTGAAGTTGTATGGTGATTTGGATATATATATATATATATATATATATATATATATATATATATATATATATATATATATATATATATATATATATATATATATATATGTAACGAGACAGAATTAACACCTTTTTTTGAAGGTGTACGTAACGTGCTCCAACGATCTTTATTCATGAAACGGAGGCGTATGAACGTTCGCTCACGGCAACACTTACATCTATTTTTCTCCTCTTTCTCTCTCTCTCTCTCTCTCTCTCTCTCTCTCTCTCTCTCTCTCTCTCTCTCTCTCTCTCCGTCACCTCTCTCCCTCTCTCTCTGTGTATCGCCTCTCTCTCTCTCTCTCATCGTTTCCCGAAGTTCACCCACCCGAATCTCACTCATTCTCACCAAATCAACTAAATGGACCATTTAAAGAAACGCAATAGTTTCTACAAAAATAGGTTTATTATTCAAATAACCCAACAAGAAATGAATAAAACAAAGCAAAGATTAAAATGCATAATAAATGAAATATCGAGTTAGATAACTAAACTCTGAACTGCAAAACACTTCTGATTAAAGAAGTCTCACTATGGCTAATAGCCTGAAAATATCCAAACTCACACATACTCCCCAAATCAATAATTAGTCATGTCAAAAAACAGTCTACCACATGTTATTCGAACCAGTCCACACTGTCCACCGACATCTGTCCACAGACATCTGTCGGAAGAATTAAACATGATAGAAAACTCCCAAAAATATATGAAATGCAAAACACAATAATGGAAAGTGTAAAATGCATAGCCAAGATATGGCAAACGTAACATGACAAAATAATAATATAAAAGAGGTATGAATATTCATATTAAATCTCCCACACCAGTTCAAAAGTTCATAATGATTAGAAAATCATAGTAAAAATCACAAGTTCAATTTTCTCCCATAAAAACAGAGATTTCAAACTCTACCTTATCTGCCGATTCAAAGCCTGGATCCTCTCCAAAGCTACGTCTAGACAACTGCAGTTCTATCACGTTAATGAACGATCAAACTCACTTTTAGGGCAGATTTTGGCACAATCTAGATCAAATTAACGCACGTACTCACGAATATACATAACACTTCGAAAATCACCTGACCGGCAATATTGCTGAGGAATCAAACCATTTGCTGAACACAAAGATTTTACCTCGAGTCTCTCGACCTACTTCCATCTGACTCCATAAATTCTTTCATCACATCTTAAAGCATTGAAGCTATGAAATGCATATATGTGTCCTTTAAAAATTGTAGCAGCCATATTTTCTGAAATAGAGCTCGGCCACCACATAAGAGCGTCTCGCTCTCCTTAACGGCAAACTAAAACAAAAGCATATGTATAAAACATAACAAAATAGAGCTATGCTCAATTAGCAATGTCTACTGCACTGCAGCTTTAAGGACTGCTCTCATGACACACTTCCAAAGTCACTGGGGTTGAGTTCTTAGAGCCTTTACATGTAATCTTACAAACACGAATAAGCTTTACTACCCCACAACAAGAATTATCAGTAAAATAGCTATTAAGACAATTAAAATGGTCGGCATAATATATTCCTGATACTGGAACATCACGGAATCGTCAATGTCTTCCAACGGTGGAACCGTCATTGGCACCTTGGTTGTAGGTACCTCCACTACCAAATGCTCGTTATGCGTATGACGCATAATTATCTTCTCGGAACTGTTGAATACAGCACGGCTAAGTACGAGAAATTCCGTAGACAGGATTCTGCAGGATGAATCGAACTGCTCGGACCCTCGATGAACGAATGTCGTCGACTTGTTGCTCTGGCACATCATTGTAACTGCATACTCCTTGTAAAAACACAGCAGGAAGAGTACTGGTGGACTCAACGTGGTAATCTCGCAGGAGCTGTCTAAAGTCACATTCTGTCGGAGTCTGTCTATGAACTAATGATAATTCACAACCACCCACAGACACAACTCGCAACTGGAAAACACTACTGTCACACACACACCTCTCTCTAACTAAAGTACAACTCGTCTTACAATCAACTCCCGAACCTTGACATCGATCTCCCAAAATGAACATGGTCTCTACTCTATCCCATGTCACTACTGAGTCTCCCAAAAACACTCGAAAAAGGTCTAATAACAAAAAGGTTTCATGTTACTGAACCAAACAAAACTACTAATGCAAAAATCAAACACTCACAATGTGAACTAATTCCAAGTTTGTATCTCAGAATAATCACGGTCAACTCACTATTAAGCACAACAACTCTACGGAACTCACTCATAAAAAAAATTCTATCCAAACAGAAAAAAAATACTCGAGAATCTTATCCGAACACTAAAAGGTATCACATCTCGTAAAAGACATGAAAGTTCTACTCCGGTTAGCAAACATTTCGCAACATCTGACTAACTCTCAACAAAATATCAACTGACGTAATGGCAATCGCTCCCATGATCATAACAATTACAATTACTCACAATACAGCTCCCTTAATTTTAAAAAAAAGAAACTGGAAAAAAAAAATCCAAACACTCAAATACGATCTCCCAACCCGAAAGAAAAAATCAGACTTGTTCGGTCCGATATACTAAGTACCTCCCCCAAAAAAAAATAATCTAAACAACAAAGATATTGCGTCAGATGATAAAATACATCATAACACAACAACCCACCAACACACGGGTCAAATCTCGTATGAAATTAGCCCATGTCTCAATTCCTAAAATTATTCGAAAACAAATGACTAAGAACTTCAACATCTAAAATGAACAAGAGACAAAAAAAAAATTATAAAAAAAATATCATATATATACAAATATCAACCCATCTATCCCTCTAACTATATACAAACGTTCCATTACATCCCAACTTTCTTTAACTTCGAAATATGGGTCAATTTCGTCACTCCAGTATTTACATCTTTAACTACAAATCTATTCCCTCTTTTGATCTCTACAATCTCAAAAGGTCCGTGGAACTTCGGACTTAACTTATAATTCAGATCATTCCGAACATTCACTTTAACAAACACTCTATCACCCATCGAAAAAGCTACTCCCCTCGATTTCGCGTTACTTTTCTCTACCATTGCACGCGAACTAAGTTCAAGTTCTTTACTGATACGTGCAAATCTTTCTCTCGCTGTATTTATCAATGAAGTGACCGTAACATCACCCTGAACACACTCTGGTAACAAATCAAAAGGTCCTTTCAACTTGTATCCATACAAAGCTTCTGCTGGAGATATCTTAATTGTGTCATTCATCATAGTATTGATACTATATCGCACTTCATCCAAAGATCTGTCCCAATGTGTATCGGAACCTCCCACCGTCATGCGCAAAGCTTCGATTACTTTCCGATTCGCCCTCTCACACAACCCATTTGCTTCAGGTCTATACGGGATTATAGATACTTTCTTTATCCCCAACAAATTAGCAAGACCGTCTAAAGTCTTATTAATAAACTCCCTACCATTGTCTGTGATCAGACATTCTGGAACACCATATCGACAAATTATCCCCTTAAAAAACGCTTATAACAACTTCCTCAGCTGATTTGTATTTCAGTGGGAAAATCTCGACAAAGCGAGTCAACTCATCAACAACTACTAATAAATGTCTATAACCATAAGCGGACTCTGAGAAGTTACCCAGAATATCCATATGCACTCTCTGAAACGGCCTATGTGGTATGGGATATGAACCCAAACGACACGACACTGTCGTCGCTGGCTTATTCGCATTGCAAATAGCGCACTTCTTCACAAAAGGCTTCTACTGCGGAAAACATATTTTTCCAAAAGAACTTTGACCTGACGTTTTCATACGTCTTGTCTACACCAAATGAGGAGAACCAAATTTACAATGTACAATGTCTAGAACTTGTGGTACTAGACTCTCTGGCATGATGATTTGTGTAATCTCACCCATGCTTCAGAGTACTTCATAAGTTATACTTAACTTTTCTCACCAATAAATTATTCTCCAACTCTAGACCAGAAAAGGCAACTTATACCCTTTCTTCGGTGAAACTCCCTAAGAAATGCCTTAGCATCTGACAACAATTTATCTTCATCTTGCTTTTGTTCCAGCAAGCCTATGTCCCAAGTGACATTTTCACCCGTAATATAACACACTGCGTTACTCTCACTATCACGAATAACAATCTCTCCCGAGACTGCCGACTCACTATTTCTCCCCAGAAGTATGCACTGTAGGAACGTGTATGTCCTCTACATGCGATCTCTCAGAACTACTAATATCAGAGACATTAGACACCAAATATTTACTCTCTTCTCCCACACAGGATTCGGTGTGTATTTCCTCATCCTCGACCGGAAAATATCTGCTCAATGCATCTGCAACTACATTATGCTTACCTTCAATGTATTTGAGGTTTGCATCAAAATCTCTCAATGTTAGGAACCAACGTGCTCTCTTGGGCGACAAATTTGGCTTATTAAAAGCTCTAACAACGGTTGATGATCTGTAAAAATCTCAACTTTATTTCCCAACAACAACATCTTAAAATGAACAAGGCTAGAGACGACTGCGAAAGCCTCCTTGTCCACAACTGACATCAGCCTTTCGTTACTACCACGCGTTTTGAACTTTCTGCTATAAAAAGCAATTGGGTGTAATTTCCCCTCAAATTTCTGCATCAAACACGCACCTATACCTTCCTGACTCGCGTCAGTCACTAAGGTGAACGGTTGACTAAAATCTGGAAACTTCAAAACTGGTGGGTTCACCAAAGCGTTCTTAAGCTTCTCAAAAGCTAATTGTTGACTATCACCCCAAACAAACTTAACGTCTTCTCGTAACAAATCTGTCAATGGAGACGCTATTGTAGAAAAATTCCGCACAAAACGGCGAAAGAAACCCGACATACCTAGGAACGAACGAATCTGTTTCCTGGTTTTGGGAACTGGAAAATTCACAATGGCTTTAACTTTCTCATCATTCACTCTAACTCCCTCTTTAGAGATAACATGTCCTAAATAGACAATTTTTCTCTTCAGAAACTCACATTTGGCCAATTTGACCTTTAACCCAGCGAACCGTAATCGCTTAAGGACTTCTTTAACACCTTTAGATGTTCTTCAATTGTATCTGTGCATATGAGAATGTCATCCATGTACACAAACACCGACTTTCCTAACAAGCCATGAAGTACTGTGTTAACCAGTCTAGTAAATGTTATTGGGGACCCTTGTAATCCAAAAGGCATCCTATTAAACTCGTAATGTCCCTTTGGTACCGAAAATGCTGTATATTTACGGCTACTCTCACAAAGGGTAACCTGTAAAAACCCTTGCATCAGATCTATAGATGAATATATATTCTTGCCACCGATCTCAACAAACAAATCAGGCAAACAAGCTACCGGATATCTATCTGGGCATGTTTTTTCATTCAATTTACGAAAATCTACACAAACTCTGATACTACCGTCTTTCTTAGGAACTGCAAGCAAAGGAAAATTAAACGGAGAATTGGACGGTCTGATAATGCCTTCCGACTCCCACTTCTGAACTTCTTTTTCTACTTCTTCTCTGATCTTAAAAGGAATTCGATATGCTGGAATATATATGGGATTTGTACCCTTTTCTAGGCGGATTGAATGTTCTAAAACATCTGTAACTCCTAATTTATCTCCCTTCAAAGCAATGATATCTAGATATTCTTTCAACACTTTCTCTACTTTATCTGAATATTCAGGATAATCAACTTTAGCCAAATGTTCATGTAGAACCTGACTTCGGAACTGTTGCTCCTCGTTAGGAAACATATTCCCGTCTCCACAAAACTCACTAATTTATGCTCTTCATTAAACTCTTCAAAATCAATTACATAAGTACCCTTGTGATATTTTTTCACTGAGTCTTGATAGCTAACTAATTCTACTGAAGTCACGCCTGCGACTGAAATTTCATTCACTGACACCGTACTCACAACGTCTTTGAATTTCTCGGTTCCCTCAACAACGCACACTTGAGAAGGAAACTTTTTCTCTTTCAGCGACACTTTAACCAATGTAGGAACTCGCGGTTGCAATTCAACATCTTCCAACAAAAATCCTTTGAAAGATCTCTGCGGAATCTCTTCACTCTCTAATGAATGTGTTACACATGTCTCAGACTGTGTCTTAAGTTTCTCACAAGTTTTTTTCCTGTGTATATATGGAACAAAACAACCCGACTCACCTATTGTAATCCCTGAACTCCCGTAAGAATGTTGATGTTATGTCGCATACAAGAAGGGTGTCCTAGCAAAACCATTTCACCTAAGGCTAATCCTTCTATGACCAAAAATGATTCTACTATTGTCTTTCCACCGATACAAAGCGTAAGAAATGACGAACCTAAAATATTCAGTTTCCTCGCTTGTACATCACACACTGTCTCACTAGAAGGGACTAATTTGCACTCTGGAAACCTCGAGTGAAAAAGGTCAGCATTTACTAAGTTAACTGAGCTACCAGAATCAATGAAAATATGAATTTCATTGCCATTAGAGAATCCACGTACAATCGGCCTAGGTTCTAGTGACTCTACGACCTGATTAGTCATTATCCTGTGTCTGTTTTCGAACTTATCTTGTGAAAATTCTGCTGTTCCTTTGTGTATCTAGAACTTGCATCATGTGGAATTCTCCTGTCATATCTAGAAAAAACTCCCCGTGACTTCCCTGAATAATCTCTACTCTTCGTGGCTGGGCAAAATCTCCATCCATGATCTGAAGATTTGCAAACTGAACAATATCTCACTCTGCAATTTGACTTACTATGGCCTATTTTATCACAATTAAAACAACGTATCGTTGTGACTGATCTCTCTGGAATTTTCTTCGATTCTACTCGTGCACATGTCTTCGCTGTTGCATCATTTCCCGAATGCGGCGACTATCATTATTCTGTGGTTTGGACACCACCACAGCTGACATCTTGCACCTCCTGTACAAAACTACTGTCCAGTGTCGGGCATTTTGCTAGATTTTTGTTAATCTGTGCAAACAAAAAGGATTCGTCTGTATCCTGATCAATTCTCTTATCAAAACTATCTACAATTACATCTGGGACCGACGTTAAAAGGCAAGCAAAGTGTAACAATCTTTCAAAATTATCTAAGGAGATATTATTCCCAGTTACCCATGGAGAACCTGTTATAGATTTCTTTAACTCAACTACTGCATCAAATAAATTCGCACTGTATGTGACTAGTGAATCATTGCCCTTCTTTATTTTGAGAAACTCTCGCAAATTCGAACTGCGCATTCACGTTGAACTCCGCCATAAGTAGCTCGTAGAAATTTCTGCAGTTCATTCCAAGTTTTGCACCTTCTGAACCCGAAACTGCGTGCTCGTTTCCCAATATCTCCTTTATCTAAATCCAGAAATGATTTAGCCTCTGTTAAAGCTTCAGCGCCATTCGTAATTTTCTTGGAATTCAGATAATTGTTCACTGACTCAATGAAAGTTTCTATATTTTGGGTTGGCTTTCCATCCACTAACCCTTTAAAATTTGTAATTCCCGCACAAATGTTCGTCACTTTATGCACCACAATTGATTGGGATGTGCTTGCTGCATCGTCCGGCATTTTGTGAGTAATCACACGCCCTGAGCGTAACAACATAAAAAGAGAAACCAAAAGAACACTAGAGAAAGGCACAAGTTACCCCTCTAAAGAAGAACAGAAAACGGCGTTCTGCGCAACTTACGAGAATGGGGTACTTACCAATTTTGAAACAGAAAACGAAGTACCTATCTCTCAACTTGCTAACCTGTGACGTCACCCATTCGACGACGACTAAGCATCCACACCCAGCGATTATTGTTGAATCATCATTTGCGTAATTAACTCACAATTGCCACTATTCACACTTATTTGGGTATCTTGTTAACCCCAAAATTGCTCTAGAGATCATCCAGATCTATTTCACAACTCCCCACTCCCAGTACTCGAATAGAAACGGAAAAAAAAAAAAAAGGAAAGGTTCCCGCATTTCACACGTAATCACGACCTACTCAGTCATTCAACACTGACCCGTCGCCTTAGCTCTTAGGTGAAGTCGCCTATGCCTTGGGCATCAACGTTACCAATTAGTCTATTAGCAATCTCCCTCTTTCGCCATCATTAAAGACATTAAAATCATGCTGCCACCATTTAAAAATCAAAGACACCCGCTGCCGCCATTTCATTCAGACACGGCTGCCACCATTAAATTCTGTAACGAGGACAGAATTAACACCTTTTGAAGGTGTGCGTAACGTGCTCCAACGATCTTTATTCGTGAAACGGAGGCGTATGAACGTTCGCTCACGGCAACACTTACATCTATTTTCTCCTCTTTCTCTCTCTCTCTCTCTCTCTCTCTCTCTCTCTCTCTCTCTCTCTCTCTCTCTCCGTGTATCACCTCTCTCCTCTCTCTCTGTGTATCGCCTCTCTCTCTCTCTCATCGTTTCCCAAGTTCACCCACCAGAATCTCACTCATTCTCACCAAATCAACTAAATGGACCATTTAAAGAAACGCAATAGTTTCTACAAAAATAGGTTTATTATTCAAATAACCCAACAAGAAATGAATAAAACAAAGCAAAGATTAAAATGCATAATAAATGAAATATCGAGTTAGATAACTAAACTCTGAACTGCAAAACACTTCTGATTAAAGAAGTCTCACTATGGCTAATAGCCTGAAAATATCAAACTCACACATACTCCCCAAATCAATAATTAGTCATGTCAAAAAACAGTCTACCACATGTTATTCGAACCAGTCCACACTGTCCACCGACATCTGTCCACAGACATCTGTCGGAAGAATTAAACATGATAGAAAACTCCCAAAAATATATGAAATGCAAAACACAATAATGGAAAGTGTAAAATGCATAGCCAAGATATGGCAAACGTAACATGACAAAATAATAATATAAAAGAGGTATGAATATTCATATTAAATCTCACACACAGTTCAAAAGTTCATAATGATTAGAAAATCATAGTAAAAATCACAAGTTCAATTTTCTCCCATAAAAACAGAGATTTCAAACTCTACCTTATCTGCCGATTCAAAGCCTGGATCCTCTCCAAAGCTACGTCTAGACAACTGCAGTTCTATCACGTTAATGAGCGATCAAACTCACTTTTAGGGCAGATTTTGGCACAATCTAGATCAAATTAACGCACGTACTCACGAATATACATAACACTTCGGAAATCACCTGACCGGCAATATTGCTGAGAATCAAACCATTTGCTGAACACAAAGATTTTACCTCGAGTCTCTCGACCTACTTCCATCTGACTCCATAAATTCTTTCATCACATCTTAAAGCATTGAAGCTATGAAATGCATATATGTGTCCTTTAAAATTGTAGCAGCCATATTTTCTGAAATATATATATATATATATATATATATATATATATATATATATATATATATATATATAGAGAGAGAGAGAGAGAGAGAGAGAGAGAGAGAGAGAGAGATAGATTTACTCATAATATTTTAAGTAAATGTGTCCACTTTTGCAGCTGATTTTGATTAAGCCGATTAGTCTCGTTACCACTGGGGACACGGTTTCTAGTGGTGATTGGAAATTATAATCATAATTAATGACGTATTAAAATAGCGCATGAATATAATTATGACATAATCCTGATAGTTACGTATTTATTAGTATAGATCAGGAGGGCATGATATTGTCAGCCCTGTTTTAACCTTTGGCCAATTCGGTTTGCAAAAATATGTCGTAAAATGCATTTATTAACATTATAGAAGGAGGTATAGTTATTGCAAAGCAGCATAATTTTTTCGCGTCTCCAAACAATCTTGAAAAACCTGAAAAAACAGATGATATTTTTTTTCCATGATTGCTCGTTTTTTACAGCGCTATTTCCCTCGTCTCCTCTGCGCCAGTCTTTAAGAGTTTAAAGTGTAGCATTTAGAGTGACGACAATAATTGTTATAACTTTTCTTATTCATCACCATCAAAAAAAAAAAAAAAAAAAAAAAAACGAGTAAAAAATGTGCCGAAGTTTCTTCGGCGCAATCGAATTTTTTTTATACAGCTGATAATCAAGGCCACCGAAAGTAGATCTATCTTTCGGTGGTTTCGGTAAGATGCTGTACGAGCCGCGGCCCATGAAACTCCCAGCCGGCCATAGTGGCCCGTGTTGTTGCGTTACCAGAAGTTCGATCATGGCTAAATTTAACCTTAAATAAAATGAAAACTACTGAGGCTAGAGGGCTGCAATTTGGTACGTTTGAATATTGGAGGGTGGATGATCAACATACCAATTTGCAGCCCTCTAGCCATAGTAGTTTTCAAGATCTGAGGGAGGACAGAAAAAGTGCGGACAGAAAAAAGTGCGGACGGACGGCCAAAGCCGGCACAATAGTTTTCTTTTCAGAAAACTAAAAATAGCAAATGTCTAGAAGGCCAACGTATGAGTTTGTTTGTCATGTTCCATCATAAGCTTCTCATATCTATGAGATGTTTTGCCAAAACAAATAAACAGAGAAACGGGAGCTCCTTTCAACTGCGTCAATAATGTCCGCCAACGATTAACTCTTGTTAGACGGCTCATTGCATTGGAAGAACCTTTTCACCCAGGTCTATTGAAGTGTCCTGCTGACAACCATAAGCGCCCTTTTACAAAGACATCATCTTGAAAACATACTTCTTCACACGCCGTTAAGCCGTGGAATTCTCATAAAAAGGGCTTTTGATAAAGTTCCCCGAAACGCCTCAATCGGCTTTCAAATATTCAACTCATTCGGAGTCATTGTATTTGACTTCAGGCGACGTCTGCCTCTTGCAACAGTACAGACAATTTTTTTTTTTTCTTTTTTTACGCATCTCTCTAATATTTTATATCTTTTCTGAGGAGCCTCCGCGTGTTTAGTTGGTGTGTTTTTAACATTTGTGATCAAATTCTCGTTTAGTCTGAAGAGTGTGGTTTACTTTTCTCCTTTATGTTAGAGGCCTGTTTGGCCATACCTTTAGTGAGACGCAGGCCAACGCCCTCTTCCCAACCCCATTCTAGCTAACCCACGGTGGTGAGTGTTGTTTTTGTTTTAAAGAAATATATATTTTTTCTTTACAAATTGATTTTTAATTCTCTGTGAAATGAAAATAAATATGTAGCTAAGTATCTCTTTATACCTACAGAATATATATATATATATATATATATATATATATATATATATATATATATATATATATATATATATATATATATATATATATATATATATATATATATATATATATATATATATATATATATATATATATATAATCATGAAACTACAAATGTCGCTTAATATCAGAAATTCACGCTACCTCAGTATATCTCCGTTGGAGAATTGTCAGAGAAATTTATATAAGTGATAAAAATTTCATATATATATATATATATATATATATATATATATATATATATATATATATATATATATTGTTATTTTCGTAATGTACATTTATAATTACTTACTATCATGAGAAAAAGAAATAACTGTATTTTATTTTACATAACAGCAATCCTCATATACTTACAGATGCTTGTCTTGAGACGCCACCATACCCCATACCCCATACCCCATACCCAATGCCCCATGCCCCATGCCACAAGAATTCTCTCAAATGCGGAGAAGGAGTCAGTCTTGTTTCCTCCAAACTTCACATCACAGAAGCAGTCGGTGGTCATCTGCACTCACAGGCATTCCTCTCATGAAAGCCTTGGCGTTTTATTAGCGGAGGTAAAATGTCGTCGCTCTGCGGAAATTAAATTTTAGAACTCTCTCTTTCTTCTTCTCGCTCAAAAGAATACTTCTTGCCACAACGGGGCTCATTCATCTTTATTTCTTTGCTGTGTCTTTGTGTCTCCCGCCTTGACTGTGGTCATTTCTGGGAGGATTTTTGCGCGAAGCTCGTTTTGTTCCTTGAGTTTTTAATTTAGCAAAACTCCCTACAATCTTTTGGAAAGTTTTCCGCGTTGATTTTTATATACCGTTAGTCTATCACACTTCATGTCCCGTACAACAAATGAATACCGTAAATTTTAAATTAAATGCCTTTTGCACTACTAATGATAGTTATTGAATCTTCAGAACTGTATATTATTGGTTAGTGGTTGTTCAGATAATGGAAGCAAATATACTAACTTTAAGTGGAAGCCAGAACAATTTTCCTTTATATATATGTATATATATAAATAAATATACATAGTAATACATATATACATACATACACACACACACACATATATATATATATATATATATATATATATATATATATATATATATATATGTATACATATACTAATATATATATATATATATATATATATATATATATATATTAATCAGTTAGAATATAAAGTGACGTAAACATATTATTGATAACGTTTAAGTGTCGTCCACTGACTAGCCGTCGATTTAACATAAAAAAAAAATACAGAGAGTATAGATTTGGGAACACAACTCTGATTGAAATGTTGCCATTTTAGTTCTAATCGGAAGAGGATCACGAATTTCCCCGCTAAGGGCCCCGCCTCTTCTTCCAAATCTTAAATTGGGGAACCTGCAGCACTTGGAATAACCAACAACTTTTTATTTTCCTCAAGCTGATATTGGAAGGCATTTTTCTTTTTGACAGAGGGAAAGTTCTGAATAAACCATCTACCTCAAATAAAAGAAAAATCCAGAGTATTCTCTCTCTCTCTCTCTCTCTCTCTCTCTCTCTCTCTCTCTCTCTCTCTCTCTCTCTCTCTCTCTCCCCATTCATTTTCCCCTTCCCTAAGCAACTGAAGTTTTAAGTGACCCTTGCCTGTTGAACTCCTCTTTCACGCACAAATAGCTTTTTTCGCTTCCCCCTTCTGCAATTGCTGAAACAGAAAAGCCATTTATTTGCGGACGATGGATCGTTCTGCCCTCCGCTGCTGTGGCTGTGGGAAATGAGGAGATTAATCACTGGCAGTTTTAATAAGATTGTACTTGCATTGGAATGAATTTGTTCCTTTCATCCATTAAGAAACACATGCGTTGACATATGACGAACACACATACATATGTGTGAGAGAGGACAGGAGATCATTATAATCCGGCAATTAATGCCATTGCCGTCCCCCTGACCGCATACGTCTTAAGTCAAGGTCAGGTCTACTGCATTTCTCCCACGTCATTCTCTGCGCCCCCTTCCTTATTTAGCTCGGCGTCATTTGCAAAATCCGTAATTGGGGGATTTGGAAGAGGGATCACTCTTCCTCCAACTGGCCCATTAAACTTGTTCGTCGGTTTTTTTTTTTTTTGTCACTTATCTTTCTTTACTTCCATATTCCCCGTAGGGGGTTAGTGCCGTCAGTGCACCTCATGCGGTGCACTGTAGGTTCCTTTTACTATACCTCCTTTCATATTCTCTTCCTTCCATCTTACTTGCTTATATGGTACTTGTAAACGCTGAAGAAAACTATTCAGTTATCATTTTTAATGCCGCTCAAATGTTCCTCTTTTATTTAATTAATGATAGATATATACGATAGATGAGTAATAAATTTGTATATAGCTTAAGCTTCGGTAATATTTAGGACGTATCTTCATTTGGTAAGCCTAAGTTTTTGATGGCCATTTTTTTTTTTTTGCCTCTCACTCTCTCTCTCTCTCTCTCTCTCTCTCTCTCTCTCTCTCTCTCTCTCTCTGTAAAACACAAGAAAAGTCAGAATCACTTCTGTAGAGAGAGGAGGGCAGGAGATCCTTGCCGGAAACTATGCTAAAATGTCGTAAGTGTGATAAAGACTGAAGTGAAAAGGTAACAAAAAAAAAATTCATCGCCAAACTTTTCTCATTCCAACCACTACGAAGCGACCACCTTCTCCTAAACCTGCCCTGCTACCTGAGGGATAGTCATGATTTCGTAAAAGGGAGAAGAATTCATTGCATTGTCAGGTTGTGTATAGCTTCTGTCGTTCTATATCCTCCTCTCTCTCTCTCTCTCTCTCTCTCTCATGTGTTCTCCTAGAAGATGTAAGAGGAAGTAACTCATTAACGTACAGTTAGGGCGGGGAAGCATTAATACTTATTAGGTTGAAAAGCCATATAGGAACATTACAATACATTATCATACAGGCTTATTCTGTTCGACAAGGTATAGTCATAGACGTTATATCTTTCGTAAATAAATTTAACATCAGTAGAGGATGATATTTTCCATCCGACAAACATTTCCTCTCAATCTAGGACTAGTTATTGAACTTCCAATATTTTCAGTCAGATCAGCTTCTCAATCCTTGAGCGTTTGGAATCTAGGCGTAGGATGTTAGTCTCTTTCAGGTCTGTTATTGTTTTAAGTAAGAAGAACTCCTCTCTCGGGAGAAGTTCATTAACACTTACAATGCGGCGATGCTTGGAAATTTCATAACCTGTGTCAAGCTTTGATCAAATGATCTCCAGTGTCTCTTATAGGGTCTGGCGCGTCACTAACGTCTTGTTGAAATTGTGAAAACTTAATTTCATTGAAATCATTCGAGTCGAGCCGCCAACCAGATACGTAACTGCACATGTATGGTGTCGGAACGCGTACCACTGTACCTACTCTCAACTTGGAAAGGTTAGGTACACCCCACGTTCATACGTTATCGGCACAAAGGAGGGCTAACTGAAAGAAAATTATCTATAAAACATATTTTTCCTTCTCGATAAATAAGAAGAGCTAGCAAAGCCATACTAAGCTTCAACTTACACCAGCACATTCAAAACAGAAACCGTACAGGCCAGTGCAGAAATTGCGTAAGATTGCAAGGGAAGTGACCTGTCATCAGTGTCATTGCGAGGCACAGTAGGAAGCACGGGGAACAGCTGATTTCGATCTTGCAAATATGTGGAAGTTTTTCACTGCAGTTCTCTTAGGTCAGTAACCTAGATTCTGTCTTCCAATATCTTTCATGAAACAGCAATCTTCTCCGTTAAAAAAAAAAAAGACTGAACTATCATACAAGATTTATTGTCCCCTTATACACCTGTGTTAGGGAAAGCGTTTGGACTCCAATTCCTTGCGTTCTAGTATTTTGATCTAACGGATATCTGCATAAAAAGAGAAAACGCTTGAGAAGTAAAAATGAAATTTTCAGATAGTCTATTAAATTTTTCTTTTTATAAATGACGGTAGCGTTATTCGGACTTATTTCTTTTTATATTATAAGCTTTTATTTGGCTTACTTTTTTGTCTGTTTCAATTTTCGACTTCTTCCTCTCGTCCGATGGACTTATAATTTTGCTGTTACTCAGTCCCGGTGACAATGCAACCTTGCGTGATCAGTAGGTCAGCAGTGACCTTTAGTGACCCTACAGTGACCTCTCCCAGTATCTCAGGATTTGTATGAAACTCTTCGGATTTTTCACAACTTCTTTGACTCGGTAAAAAGTCCATGGATTTTCCAAAACTTTGTTTGGCTCGACGGGATATCAGTTTCGTTAGCTACAATCATAAATCGGTTACATTTTCTGTCAAAACTCAAAAGTATAAAATGAAAAATATATAAAAAAATTTTAAACTTGCTTTTATTAAAATGCACTAAAAAGTAAAAAAAATTTTTTTGAGACACCAGGATTTTCTTACAATTAATCATGCCTACAAAAATAAAAGCGTGGGAGCCACACATGGAAGGAATTGCTACAAGAGATAAAAATTATATATTTCTTTTCTTGTAGCATTTCCTTCCATGTTTTGAAGCCACGCTTTTATTTTTGTAGACATGATTAATTATAAGAAAATCCCGGTGTGTCTCAAAAAAGTATTTTTCACTTTTTAGTGCATTTTAATGAAGGCGTTTTTTACATTTTTTTTTTATTCTTTTTCATTCTGCTTTTACTGAACCTGGATATATGACATGCAGCGGAAAACAAGGCCAAACTATCTATTTTATCATCCAACACCCTCAAATTCAAGGATTTTATCCTCAACTCGGAAACAGTAGGTGAAAAGTATCTCTAATACGGAAGAAATGTGAAAAGACAATGGAATGCGTCAACAATTTAATTAACGCAAACAAAAATCATTAGTTTTAATGTGCTGTCAGGCAGTAATGTCTACTTTAATTCAATAATGAAAATATAATTGATCCAGATTGAGAATAGTATTATTTCAACCGAGGAACGATTGCCAATATACCTTTTGATATAACTACAGTTAAACGAAATTTATGCTGAAAAGTCGCGCTAGTTATTTGGAACAGAATAAAAAAACAACTGATGCGATTAAAAAAAAAATTACAGTATGTAATTAAACGCAAATAAAAGTCATCAATTTTAATGCGCAGTCAGGAAGTGTTGTCTATTTTTCAATTAAAACTAGAAATACAATAGTACTGATCTGGTGACTTTTGGGATTATTTCAGTGGTGGAACGGTTAACTGATGTCATTCGGAATGACATCAGTTAAGCAGAATTTATGGAAAAGGTTATACTGGTTATTTAGTGGAAAGTTAATAAACTGCTCCGGCCATTGAAAGAAAATCCTTCAATAAATATTTATACAGTAATATGCATTTTGTCTCATCTTAAAAAAAATAGGTTATTAAAAAAATAGGTCATTTAGAAAAATAGGTTATGAAAAAACTTGGATGGAAAATACATTAAATACTATTAAGTAGTAATAAGATCACATGTTCTGTGGTTTATAATGAAGCAAAATTGATACGTGGATTTTTTATGTGAACACAGTAAATTTTACAACGTACAAATAAGGAGCTCTGACCTGAATACCTGGAGCGTTGAATTATGAAACCCACTCTTTCTCTACTTTATGGGGTTTTATTATACGTCGCTTTATTGTGAGAAGGAAATGGTAGTGAAAAATTATTACTATCAACATTTTGTCCAATCTCGTTTATTCAGAGATGATTGCTATACTATAGCAATCTAGAAGACTGTCGATATGAGGCATGGACAAATCAGGAGCTAATGATAAAAATCAAATTAATAATAATAATAATAATAATAATAATAATAATAATAATAATAATAATAATAATAATAATAATAATAATAATAATAAATCAAAAAGACTAAGCCAACACCATAAACTCAGTCAAAGTAAAACACTGATTGACACTAAATCCAGGCTTCGGCCAATCAGCGGCAACCAACCCTACCAGCGTTATTTTAGTTTTGTATATAAAACTTCTGCTTCGTGTCAAAAAATTCATGGATCTTAATGGTCGAAATCTTTAAGAAATGTTCTGGACTTTAAATCACGTACATGATTAATACTAATTAATACTAACACCTTACTAGGGCAAACTAAAACAGTCGCACTAAGAGTAAATAGTCCTGAAATGACATAAATAATATGATAAATTTCCAAGAGTTTGAAAATGAAGGTCAGATGTTCGTGGAGGAAATGATTCATAAATAAAATAGAGCTTCGAATAATAGTTGAATGTGCTAGAATAAAAGACAAAAGGAATAAGAGTTCACAGAGAATAAATTCTCATTCTGATGATTCCGACACTGACAGAGAGAAAGAGTACGGATCATTATATTTCAGAGTGACTGATAATTTGTAGAATCACAATATGATGAGTGTATTTGTTAGGAATGGAATGGAATATAGAGTTTAGGCCAAAGACCAGGCACTGGGACCTATGAGGTCAGTCAGCGTTGGAAAGGAAATTCAGAGTTGGTAGGTTTGACAGGTGTAACAGGAGGAAAGTCTCGCAGTTGCACCATGAAATAATTGTTAGGAGAGGGCTGATAGCATGATGGAATAAAGGTAATATGAATGGAGGTACAGTAAAAAGGAATGAAAGGGGTTGCAGCTAGGGGCCGAAGGGACGCTGCAAAGAACCTTTAGTAATGCCTACAGTGCACCACGTGAGTTGCACTGACGGCATTACCCTCCTACGGGGATATTTGTAAGAGAAAGAAATAACAGTTACCATGACTGCCATATTTCTTCCAAATATAGAAAGAAATAACAGTTACCATGACTACCATATTTCTTCTAAATATTTAGTCCTATGTAATAAACCTTACAAACTTACTGTATGAGGTAATATTTCTTCCGCGCAATATCTGCGTAGTTTCATTCTGTGATTCCGAAACGCCGTAATGAGCTGAATACTAAGACTTTCCCTGTTCCGTGGTAATCACTCATTCCCTCGACACCTTTGCTGTCTTGTATAATAGGAACAGCTCTCCCTTTAATGGAATGTCATCATGCAAATGACAGGGAAACCTGGGAGAGAACTTAAGGTGACTGAGATACATTACTATAATTAAAGCGCAAGATGATTCATTTCAAAGACTGGGAGTGGGATAGATATTGTGTCGTATGCAGACATATCACTGAATGACTATGTAACTAGAATTGTCTTGCAATTTAAATGTTATATCAAGACTTACTAATTAGTGATGGGGAGGAACATCGCCAATCAGCTTTATCCTTTACACGATAAATGATGCTAAAGTAAATTTCTCTAATTTTAACTTACGCGATGAACTGTATTTAAAACTCTTAAAGTCTGTCCTTATAAAAATTTCCATTCCCCCGTTAAACATCCCGACACAACTGTTTATCGTCCAATTAATAGTTTGTATATATTTTGGTTTATACCTCAACTTTTCCCTACCGCCTTTGTTTTTTCAGATTTGTTAGGTTTTTGACTTATTTTATCGTGTCAATTTCAGCCTTGATAACGCAATGTGACATTGCGACACGCCGTCCCTCACAATGAAGTGTGATTGGATATACTGATGCTTTTTCCTAGATTCCCTGTGATAGTTCTGTATATATACATATATATATATATATATATATATATATATATATATATATATATATATATATATATATATATATATATATATATATATATATATATATATATACTCGTATACATACTATAAGTACATGTGAGTTAAGTTACCGACTATTGATTACATGAGTGATGCATAAACTTATGGACCAAAATGCTGTTTCCATACACAGTGCTAACAGTCATAAATGACTTAAAATCATTGCGTAAAACAGGGTTGTTTTCATAATAAATCTTACGAGAAACAGAACGAAACGGCAGAAGAGTCAGGTTTAACGGTTAATATTTTTTTTTATGTATGAAAAATATTAAATAATTCGCTGTTTTCACAGATGCAGTAAGCAGAGTGAGTTCCATCCGGAGAATAATAGCTCTGGAATGTAGGGTATTCGGGAAAGTACTAAATATTTTGTCAAACAGTGCATGGGGAAAATGGGATCATTTGGTTGTAATTTTTGTGAAAAGTATGAACCAAGTTTTTCTTTTAATAAAACTTAATCTACTTAGGAAAACATAAAGATATGAGATGTTTACTTTGTTTCCGTCATTTTGGAATTATAGAAGAAATAAGAAGTGTATATTTCTTAAACTAGACACATAGACTGAAAAACTTTATTTAAATTGATGCGATTTAACTAACTGTGAATTTTAAATATTGATGCAGAACGATCAAATAAATAGGGAAAATATAATCATGAAAATGTAGTAGATAAATTAAAAGAGAATAATTCCAATATTGTAAATAAAAAGATTAGGATGAAAGTACCTTGATTTATGTTCCTGGAATATGAACAGTAGCAAGCAGTACATTTTTAATGGTACATTAAGAATTTGTGTGTGTGTGTGTGTGTGTGTATGGGCGGTGACAGTGTCACTGCTGGGTTAAGCATGTTTCATGACGAGGTGGCGATATTGACAGACATACTATCTTATGTATTAGAAGCTACCCTGCCACTTTCGGTAAAGGTTTGAGATCAAATGTAACGTGAGTGAATAACTAATGCATTACATTCCTATAAATATTCCTGGGAATCGAAAAATGACCGTTTGCATGAAACAGCAATTACTGTTCAAATCCTTTGTAATGAGCTACTTTTTTGTTTTCGTTTTCTATCCGCACTAACTAACCTTTCACAGCCTTTAACACGTTTCTTAACTTTGTTCTGTATCCTTCTTTATCCATTTTTATTCCCCTTCGGAATTTTCCAAAATCTTTATATTTCATTCGTGGCGTCGAAATAACTCTCAGCAGCATCCCGACAGATCTATAGCAGATTCCTCTTTTGGTTGCCCAGAGTTGGTCCCCTTACAGTGTCAGCCGCAATTCTTCCTTTGCTGAGGCCTTGAGGGACAAAGTTAAAGCCAGGAAACTTTATAGGAGTTCTACCTTGTTTACGTCCCCGCTTTCCTACCTTGTGATACTTCACGTCCCAAGAGCCCGTCAGGGGAAGTGTCCCATTTGCTTAGGTCTCTGTAAGTTGCTGGGGGTTAATTTAGCGTCTGCCACAAAAAATAGTCTACATCTTTTTACGAATTTCTCAGTTTCATTTGAGCGAACATTTACCAAATCATAGGTAAAACGACAGTTCAAGATATGTTTTCCAAGACCTTCGACAACTCTAGCTGACAAGGTTACATATATTCCAATTTCGTTAGTTTTAGAAATTCAGAACGCCTTTGATTGAACCTTCCGGAGCATTCATAGTCCATTTCAGGCTGACCATGACGGTTTCGTGTCTGTTTCTCCCCTGTTTCATAGCATCTGCATAACTTCAATATCGATGGATAGTGGCTAAGTTTTTCGCTGCTGCAAAATGTAATGAGATTGGTTATCAGGAAGCTCCTAATTTGTTTTAAGAATTTTGCGTTGTTGCCTAAAATAACATTAGATATATAAAAGTGTGAAAAACAAGTTTCTAGAATTGCTTGACAAAAATCTGAAGTATATTTTAATGATCGCAAACTCTCTTGTGTGTGTGTGTGTGTGTGTATGTGTGTCTGTGTGAGTATGTACGTGCTTGATCCCGAACGCTTAAATAATGAACCAGTGGATGGAAATAGATGAAGCTCATCGGTCAAACACCCAGTATCTCCAAGGAGGACTTATCATAAAAATAATGTTCTCAATATTGTCCCATGGATAGGTAAAGGCAGTATTTAGTCCAAGAGTTTATCATGAACCAGTGAAGCTACAGTAATACAACTATGAATACTCAAACATTATTTTTTGCTAATTAGTTCAAAGACGAGAGCTGAAAAATATTTTGCCAGTCCGGTTGCGATATGTTACGTGCGCCTGAGTTCCATAAAATGTAAACAAACTCTTATCTTTCCCTATATTTTTCGTAAAGTAATGCTTATCGTCCCCACTTGCATAAAATCAGTAATATTTTCTCTGATATTCAACATTTGTCTGTCTCATCTTGATGTTTTAGATAATTCTATCGAATAAATGCTACAAGATATATTCAGTTAAGCAACCGCCCGCCGCCGAAAAAAAGTACATGCAAATACAAGGTGTATCAATGTGTAATCTTTGACTTTAAGGATTTCTTAGGAAAAATTACAACAAAATTAACAATATAAATTATAATAAGGTATGATGATAATCATGATTACGTAAACATAGATGCCATAGAAAATGATAAGTGGATAATCCAACTGAATTAAGAAGAAAGATGGAAAGCATATACCATATTGAGCCCCTTGTAACCCGAGACCATTAATTAAGGCCAGGCAGTCGTTGGCGTGTCAGACCTCCAGGATAAATTATGATGAATTATCTCTAACGAGCTATAGACGACACAATTCATAATACTATATTCAAAGGAAGAGGGAGAACTTTATTCTTATTATACCTTTCTTAGACTTTCTTAGACTAAAGGTAGATACATGGATTTTTTTTTTTGTCCCTGTAGAGTATAAATTCCTATTAGTGCGTCAAGCTCATAAGATTTGAGATTTGTCACTTCCAAAATTTTAGGCAGAATGGAGTCTGAGACCTAAGAAATATAGCTTTGAAATCATGAGAAAGTTTTTCAAAGATTTTGACAAATGGTGCCAAGGAATCCATGGAGTTTTAAAAAAGTAGAGAAAGGGACCGATGTAGAAATCTCAACTGACAAAGGAGTCAAAGTACATTATATGAAAATAATTTTGTTATTTTGCTGAAACCAACAAATGAATTACTAGAGCCTTTAAAATCGGTAATGTGCGTTCTTATATGACCCCAATTTGGAGACAATTTTACCATTAATTGTTATTAATAAACGAAAGGATTAGATAAAGAAACATTTTATAAAAAAATATATTGAGCAAATACTCAAATATGGACGAACTAAACTCGGCCTCGGGAGTGTCAAATACTCTATCAAGCGTCAGGATTAAACAAAGGTGATTCTCTCTCTCTCTCTCTCTCTCTCTCTCTCTCTCTCTCTCTCTCTCTCTCTCTCTCTCTCTCTCAATGAATTCGGGTGGGAGAGATACAAACAGACAGGCAGAAACTTAGGTAAGGAGGTTAAAGTGACGGATGACATAATCATTTACGAACAATGGAATTGACAGACAGGAGAATGATACCTGCAACAAAAGAAAAAATTGGTAGGATGGAATGTCAGGGAAAACAATCCGTTTATGGAAAAAACATGGAATTATTGAAATACAGTAAATTAGCTCGATAAAATTCTCTCTCTCTCTCTCTCTCTCTCTCTCTCTCTCTCTCTCTCTTTTACTCTAAACAAGGTAAAGTATCAGTTCTTGGGAAGGGGAAAGCAATCCCATATGGGAAAAACATGGAATTATTGAAATACAGTAAAATAGCTAAATAAAATTCTCTCTCTCTCTCTCTCTCTCTCTCTCTCTCTCTCGTACTTTAACGAACATAAAGTATCATGTTCTTGGTATTTCCTTTAATGGCTGGATGTTTCACACAACATATCGTTCTTTTAGGTGTATATTCAACAGGCATATCCCAAGCTATTCAAATATTTGATAATAATATTATTAAAATTAATAGGAAACAACGGTAATAATTGTTTCAACCAGAAAGCGTTCTCCTTCATAAAATGTTGAGCTTCATTCTTATTATGGCTACTTAAAAATCATCCAATCAATGGATGATTTTAAAAATTACTTTGGTTCTACAAGTAATTTCTTTGGAATTACTTCACTCTTCAGTTTTACAGTTTTTCATAAATATGTTTTTCGTTGCGGCAAAGGCATCCGGTTAAATTATCATCAAATTTCGAAAACCGTCAAGTGATTTTTGAGTGATATTTTGAAGTCTTTACTCCAATGAAATAGAAATGTAATCTGACAGAGCCATCGCCATCTCCCATTGATCCAGGGACAGTCATAAATCTCATTTCATTCTCCCGTTTGATCAGGCCAGACTTCAAATCACTTCCGTCTGATCCTTTTCAGGCGGAGAGTCATCAGAAATGTCCTTTGACGTCACATCGGAAGCAGTCATCAAAGAAATATGAACGAGTAGTCACTCCCTTTCTGCGATGAACTTCGATTGCCTTTATTAAGTTGGAATGGGTATTGTAGGCTCTCATTAAGGGAAAAATGCCGATAGTTAAAACAGGTGGGTCTCTTCATTTACTATTCGTACTGCAATGCATATTCTCTTGCTCTTCCGGTTTTATCAATTGGCATTTCAATCTTAATCAGTCAAGCGACTGGCTCTTATGCTGTTTCATTTTGGATAAGTTAATAGGGCCATTGGTAATGGCAGGCCATCAGCCTTTTTAGTTTTTGTAAAAGAAAACTATTGTGCCGGCTTTGTCTGTCCATTCACACTTTATTCAGTCTGCACTTTTTCTGTCCTCCCTCAGATCTTAAAAACTACTAAGGCTAGACGGCTAATTGGCATGTTGATCATCCACCCTCCAGTCATCAAACATACCAAATTGCAGCCCTCTAACCTCAGTGGTTTTTATTTCATTTAAAGTTAAAGTTAGCCATAATCGTGCGTCTGGTAACGATATAGAGCAGGCCACCACCGGGCCGTGGTTCAAATTTCATGGGCCGCGGCTTATACAGCATTAAACCGAGACCACCGAAAGACATATCTATTTGCGATGGCCTTAATTATACCTTGTACAGAAAACTCATTGCACCGAAGAAACTTCGCCGCATTATTTACTTGTTCTCAATTGACATTTCAGTCTTAATCAGTCAAGCGAAGAGCTCTATACCGTTTCATTTTGGCTAAGCTAATATTATGGCTATTGTTACTGGTGGGTCACCGCCATTTTTTTTAACGAAACTGAGAACACGTTTCATGTAGTTTCTTGTGCATCCGGTCACATTATATCATTGTCTCAGGAGTCAAAAAGCGATACACTTCTGCGAACTCTTTAATTGAAATGAAACGTCTCTAAGATTAATGTTTGATTTGTTGGTAGCATCACAGATCATTATTACCATATAACTTGAATACGTTGCAGTAAAGGGTTCTTACAATGCTCTAACCATGGTCGATATAGTAAGACGTTCTATATTGATAATAAAATATTATAATAGAAACCTTTCAGTAAATACATCACTTAACAAAAATGCCTGAATTGTGATGAAATAAAAAAAAATACCGTATTTATAATTTTATCCCAAATTCAGCGTTAGCAACATAAAGGAAAATCAACTTTCGATTTTACCTACTAAATACTGACGGGGAGCAACTTTCTAAAGATAATTGATAAAATATTAATTCACACAGGCAAAACAGGGCGGCTCCCAATAAAAGTGAAGTGTTGCCTCTGTAATAATTTTTCGAGTTAAAATTAATATGGACGGGCGAAGTGTTATGAGCCCAAAAGATTATACAAAAAAATCTATGAATTCAAAAACCTATTGTCGCGATTAATTAATTAACAACTAGCTGTATTTATGAGCGAGGAGTTAATTGGGCTTGAATGGTAACCGTTATTTAAGTGAAATTATGATATGAAGTTCACAGCACAATGCATTCGACTCATTCGCAATTAGCTCTGAATTCAAAATGAAACTATTCAGAAGGAATAAACGTCATGATCAGCATCTAACCATCATTATCACGAATATTATCATCATTAGCTGGTCCGCTGGCATAGTGGTTAGTGTCGTGGTATGCCACTCAGATGTCGCGGGTGTCGCGTCTCCCACAATGCAATGAAAAAATCACTGGCTCTGTATCACGGTCAGTTACTGCTGGAGGTTGAAACCAACATTCTTTGAAAGCTTGAATTTCAAGTCAATGGCCCCTGTGTGCTTGTTCCATGTGAACAGGTTTCATATACTGGAATAAAAATATTATTCTTATTGCTATTCTACATGAGCAAGTATTCACTTGGAAATTAACAAACTACCTTCGCTTGATTTCCCAAATCTCGAACAGCATTCTATGGCCCAAGTTTCTTCCAAATTCTTCGTCTGCTTCCTATCTTCTCCTTCCTTTTCTTCCTTCTTCGCAGTTCTCGTCCTGATATGCAAACCCTCCCCTCAACTTCGGCAGTAGAAGGGCTCATTGAAAACTTATACAGACATACTTTATAGCCTAAATAAACCCTTAACTATGAAGAACCGTTTCAGATTCAGCTGTGTAACGTCACTTATCTTCCCAAATGATATTTCTCAAGTGAATCCCCACTAACTTTATTCGGTGGAAGCTGGCGATATTTTTGTATTGTAGTACATATGATATGCCTCATCTTGAAGCTGCTACATGACCTTTCATTACTCTCTCGTTTATTAGGTCTTTCACTATATATATATATATATATATATATATATATATATATATATATATATATATATATATATATATATATATATATATACTGTATATATATACTGTATATATATATATATACATATATATATATATATACAGTGTGTGTGTGTAATTGTAATAGCCCCAATGCCCTCTTAACTTCTCGAATTCTTCGCGCTTTTTTGGATACGCTTGTCACTGCAAAGCCTTAAGATCCAAGTGCAAGAAATATGAAGAAGTTATGATGTCCGGTAGCGGGAAACGAACCTGGGTTCCATAATCACAACTAGGTCATTTTATATATATATATATATATATATATATATATATATATATATATATATATATATATATATGAGGTAGATAAATATATACACAGACAGACTAAAATAGAAACAGCTCTGCACAAATATGGAACAAATTGTGTCTATATTTTTATTAGTATGATCATCCAGGTATCAATTCTCTCATATACCACCGAAGTTAGAGGTCGGTATTCTTACTTGGATTTTAACCTCAATGAACAATCACCGCAATAGCACACTGCAATCCTTTCGCCTACTTCCTTAGGAAGCCTCTTTATTTGAGTTGCTTTTCAATGAACTCTAGTTGTTATAACAGCTGTCAATGATTTATGCTGATGTGGTACTTGAAATACTACGCCAGTTGGTTAGCATCAAGGTCCACATATTTTGTCATTATTTAGCAATGTCATAGTCAAGCAATTAAAAGACAAATGAAATCAGAAAGAAATACAATTTTAGAACTCGAGGATTCCGGGAGATTTTAATTAACATAATTATCAACAAACTCATTTGGAAAATTATGTTTTTATCGCAAGTTCAAAGTTTCCGGCGACTCTAATTATACAATGCCATTATTTTTTTCTCATGTTATTCAAAAATAAAAAAAAATATTCGTTTTATTAGGCATTAACGTAATCATATAGGTATTGGGGTATATAAATACTCAGAAAATTCCCGTGACCCCTGGAAATCACTATTATTTACTGCACAACATAGATCAATGTGTATGTATATATATATATATATATATATATATATATATATATATATATATATATATATATATATATATATATATATATATATATATATATATATATATTTATTATATAAAATCATCAATGAAGGGCAGAGGACACACAGATATACAAGCTGACTTTATTCCAACGTTTCGTAATTATCAAATTAATTGCATCATCAGGGCTGTTAAAATAAAAAAATAAAATTCTTTGTAAAATCGTAAAAGCTAAAACTAAAAGGTAAGAATTGAAAAGCTGAAAATTACTCATACAAAAATTTCAGAAATATACACAAACATTAAAATTTAAGAAGTTGGAACCTAAGTGCCGCTGTACCTAAGGCCTTTACCTGGGCAGGCCTACCGCATAGCATACCGGCGAGTTTTACCCAACTTACCAACCCAGCAGTTACCCAGTTGACAGAATTTCAACCAAATTAACCCTACTAATTTGAATGAAATGCTATCAATTGCGTCACTGTTTGGTCGGGAAGTTGGATAAAAAGCGATGGTTTGCTAGGCTGTAGGCCTGGCCAGGTAGAAGCCTTAGGTACAGTAGTACTTAGGTCCCAATTTCTTAAATGACTTATGTGGTCTGGTTGGTGGCACCCTTGCCTTTCAGTTGGGAGACCTGGATCTTATCCTGATGTAAGATAGAAATATATATATGTAAATATATATATATATATATATATATATATATATATATATATATATATATATGTATATACATACATAAATATACACATATATATAAATGTATTTATATACATATATACAGTATATGTATATATATAAATATATATATATATATATATATATATATATATATATATATATATATATATATATATATATATATATATATAAATATATATATATATTTCTATCTCACATCACTCCCAACTGAAAGGCAAGGGTAGGCTACTACCAACCAGACCACATAAGTCATTAAAGAAATTGGAACCTACCCTCTGGCCATCAGAGGCGAATACTTATAACAGGAGACTTAACTTTAGACATTAACCTGTTTCTCAACGCTGATAAAAAATCTTACTGAGGATATCATGACTGATGTCTGCTTCTATTTATGATTCCATTACATGTAGTAGTGTTTAGTGTTATTTTCAGACATTTTGAATGGTATTCATCAGATTATGAAATACATCCCCTTTGATTATGCTTCAAGATGAACATAACAATTAATTAATGGCTCACCCCTCCGTCTGTTAGCTACTAAAAAACCATAAAAAAGATAGGTTTTGGAACATAAGGATGTCGTTGTTTCAAACTACATTCCTGTAAAAATTTCGAGCCAAGAACTGGAAAGTGCGAAATTCGGTTGTTTATGATTATATGATAAAATAGCGACGTTAACTAGAAAACCAGCTCAAAATTCCAAATCCTATGTACTGCTTCTCCTTCCTCCCTTCTTTACCAATTTCATCCTCGGCTTAGCAATGGCACTCTGGTATACATACTGCACTATGGTTTTTCTGGTGGAAATGCCTGGAAAACAAAAACATTTCTTTTACTTGGGTATACATGTCCAGAATTCGGACAACGGCTTTTAAAGCTAATTTTTCCCCCAAAAATACCGAGTTCTTTCGTCCTAGTTCACCTCTCGGAAACTCATCAATATTCGGCGTCGAAAGCCCCAGTCTTTTCCAGGCATCGGATACGGTACCACCGAGCTTCAAAAGAACACCATAAAATTGCAGTAGCCCGGTCGAGGATTCTTCTGTCTTTCGTAAAGGATTTAATTATCCGTTAACACGGTGACAAGTCTTCGACTTTTCTGTAAGTCTCGGCCTAAGGAGCGAAATGTTTGTAGAAACCGGGAACGAATGAAAGCGGACGTAACCCTTCCTTGGGTAATGCAGTGTGCTGTCCAAAAGTTGGAATTTTGTATCTTAGTTTTGAGAGATGAAAGAACTTCCACTTATGTCATATATATATATATATATATATATATATATATATATATATATATATATATATATATATATATATATACATATATATATATATATATATATATATATATATATATATATATATATATACATACACATATATATATACATATATATAGGTATATGTATACATATGTATAAGTATATATATATACAGTATATATATATATATATATATATATATATATATATATATATATATGTGTGTGTGTGTGTGTGTGTGTGTGTGTGTGTGTGTGTGAATCTTATTTGTCTCACTTCAACTCACCAAATTTCTACTTAGAAATTTCATAAAGCATTAAATGCAGCATTTTGTTTTTTATTTATGAATACTCTATAAGATTTCACTGTTTCCGTTGAGTAAGTAAACTGGCTTTTTGCTTGCACACTGAAAAACCATGACATTATATTAAAAAAAAAGGGAGGATAGTTATGATTATGCATATCTGATATTTACATCAGGTAAGACAGGTCTTCTGCCAAGATATAAAAAGATAGGCGCCCCCTCTCTCTCTCTCTCTCTCTCTCTCTCTCTCTCTCTCTCTCTCTCGTGGCGACGATTGTCTACCATATTTTAAATCCATTCAATCTAACAATCTATCTATCTATCAGATGTGAAACCGTAATTCGGATCTAAATCGCAAAATGAATTAGGACTCGACGCTAAAACTTCCATCGAGTTTGCGCTGTCCGCGTGCGAACGTCGACCACAAAGCTCCGTTGGAACTGAGCGGGAGACAATGCTCGTAAAATCTCAGCCCGACAATATTCCATTTGCAGGTCCGTTGCCAAAGAACGGAACCTCGTTAACATTCACGGCGGACTACGCGAAGGAATTCGCAGCCGGTGTGGACTGAAATGAAATTATACCTCTGAGCATCAACACTGGGTCTGACGCCTTATAGTGTTAGTGGTGTTGCTTTCGCCATATTCCAGGACAAAGATTCTGAGCGAAATATAATCTAATACTTTTTTTATTCGCTTAGAGGAGATTTGATATTCCAGATTAACAAGAAACAAGTAAACGATGCGCCGAAGTTTCTTCGGCGCAATCGAATTTTCTGTACAGCTGCTACAGCGTATAATCAAGGCCACCGAAGATAGATCTATCTTTCGGTGGTCTCGGTATAATGCTGTATGAGCCGCGGCTCATGAAACTTTAACCACGGCCCGGTGGTGGCTTATCCTATGTTGTTGCCAGAGGTACGATTATGGTTAACTTTAACCTTAATAAAATAAAAACTACTGAGGCTAGAGGGCTACAATTTGGCATATCTGATAACTGGAGGGTGGATGATCAACATACTACTGTAATTTGCAGCCGTCTAGCCTCAGTAGTTTTTAAGATCTGAGGGCGGACAGAATAAATTGCGGACGGACAAAGCCGGCGCAACAGTTTTCTTTTACAGAAAACTGAAAGTTAAGAAGTGTACAAGGGTGGGGGGAACTGAATTGAAGTGACGACCTTTGACCATCAAACGACTTAAGAAAAAAACAGTTGAATGTTCTTAAAGAAATTCGTTTATGCAGCATTATTAAACATAATGATAAGTATAGGAAAATTGTTACAAAAAGCAGAGTCATAAAAACATTTGTTTGTCATTGTCCGATATTATTGTTTCAACCCTGAAATTTTCCCCTCCGTGTGTAACTATAAGACATTTTCTTATTCTGATTTATGAATGTAGACCAATCTTACCCTTTATTGCTAGTTTTCAGTAATTGTATTTGGAAAAGGTTTTCTTTTTCCTGTAATTATTACCTACTGGAATAGTAAGGAACGTGACACTCCCTGTTATTACAAGTTTTGAATAAAATCCATATGATGAAGTATAAGTTAGTGCTTGGAATATACCGATTTCGCAGTATACGGAAACGATTTGATGTCGTGGAAATTAACGCGTGTTGAATGACAAGGACTTCTTCTTCCTCGGGGTTTCTCAGTTCCTTCAGAGATATGAGGAAACTTCAGTGTTCCTCCGCCCTATCCCTGCCTCCCCCTCTTTCTCTCTCTCTTACTTAAATGACAACTGTAATATAATGTAAATATTCGGTACGCATCATTATCACCAAGAAGGGCACCATTAGGGCAATCATTAATCATCTGGATATTAATTATCTCCCATTTTTCAATACCGAATCATAGTCTACCCTGAAGAATTATTCAGCTTTTTAGATGGTACGAATCCTCACTGGAAAGTTCTTAGGTAAGCGTTACCATATATCACTTAGTAATGATGGCAGGCGAGGAGGGGATAGGTTTTAGTTTTCTGTAAAGGAAAACTATTGTGCCGGCTTTGTCTGTCTGTCCGCACTTTGTCTGTCCGTCCGCAGATCCTGAAAACTAATGAGGCTAGACGGCTACAAATTGGTATGTTGATCATCCACTCTCCAATCATCAAACATACCAAATTGCAGCCCTCTAGCCTCATTAGTTATTTTATTTTATTTAAGGTTAAAGTTAGCCATAATCGTACATCCGGCATCGATATAGGACAGGCCACCACCGGGCCACGGTTAAAGCATTAGACCGAGACCACCGAAAGATAGATCTGTTTTCGGTGGCTTTGATTATACGAAGAACAGAAAACTCCACTGCGACGAAGAAACTTCGGTGCATTTTTTAATTGCTTACGTTACAGATACCTGAATTTCAGGCAATATCCATATGTTATTTAAATGAAAAAGTTCTATATTCGTTCACTGAAATTGATGGCTTTTTGTGACATTTTCACGAACTAGTGGTACATTGTTAAACTGTTACTCCTTGGACAAATTGGAATAGTGCAAGTAACAAATAAACAGATAAAATCTACTAAGCTACTCAGCAGAAAAGCAAAACGTATTAAGGTGATAAATAAAAATGTCAGAGTTAACCTCACATACGCATCTATATTGATCCGTCCATATATCACTCTCCATCTACCTTTGTTTATATATATATATATATATTATATATATATATATATATATATATATATATATATATATATATATATATATTTATATATATATATGTATATATATATTATAGATACATATACATATATGTATGTATGTATATATACATATATATAAATATATAAAGAGAGAGCGAGAGATACTCTCTCTCATTGTATATCAAAACAAATACTAATTCAAAATGTGTGTTACTACAAGAATTACATTTTTCTGTTTTTTTTTTTTATTTATTATAAAAAAACAGTTAGTTTCTCGTGCGTGCCTATCGGTTGTACAATTGTTATTCTTAATGTCAAAAGTATTCGGTACCTATTTTTCTATGCTTGCAAACCCATTTGTATCCGTGGTGAACATGTGCCTGTGAAAAAATCTTAACAGAAGCACAGAGTCCTTTGATGCCTTTTGGACGAAAAAGGATTTTACGATTTGGGGAGTTCGTCAAAAGAATTTTTGCTTAGCGCCAAATGCCTATTTCTTTTCCTTAAAGGAAAAGGGGCAATTATTCAAAATTCCAATTCCACTCTGCAACCTAAGAGAGTCTTTGGAAAAACTCTGCGGTTTCTCAACTCCCCAACACAGCTCGTCACTCGGAGTTTGAATGAAGGATTTCGCGCACACGTGAAAAAGCACAACAATTTCCAACGTATTTCCCCCTAATGCCGAGAGAATTTTACGGCAATATTTCTATAAATGAATTTATGGCCCCAGAGGGACTGAAATGAAATTACCTCAATGAATTTTTTCCGAGCGTTTCCTGATTCATTTTTCGATACGTAGAATTTTTGTGGGAATTAAGGGCAGTGAAAGAGACCTTTTTTTTTTCTAGTGGATTTAATGCAGAAATTTTAATAGTTATACCAATATTTCAAGATAGGATAATTGATTGTGTATGCAAACGAATGATGGGTAGTTCAGCGCTTTATCCTAAATATCTGTCGAGATGAATGTCATTCTACAAAGATCCATAAAAAGTTCTTTCATTTTAGATACATTGATCATTTTCATTGAAATTTGAGCGTGCAGATAAAGTCTTTTTAACGGAAGTACTGGCGGTGAGGAATAAATATATATGACGAAAATGTGTCGGCACTGTGTCATCGCACTGAAATGTCTACAGTGTTTTTTTTTTTTTTTTTTTTTAGTATCGTTGTAGAACGTACGTCGTTTAAAATCATAAAATGAACTTTCGTTCTTTAAATCGTTGCAGAAAAAGAATCAACATGTTAATGATAAATGTCACTCGTCCTAATCATTTCCTGCTTATGATTTTTAGAATGAGGCGCAGATAGAGGAAGGAGATAAATGAATAAGAGGAGGAGGAGGAGGAGGAGGAGGAAGGGAAGAGTCGTTTCCCAGCAGGAAACAACGATTTTCTCATTAACGTCTCGTGCAGATTGTGAGGATTCCACGCATTGTTCCCCTTTCTTATATCCAGACCGAAGGACGTGAATGACAGTAATGTTCTCTATGAAAACGTCTGATCTTTGTTTGGCAACTTCACAAATACTCAGGGATTAAGTTTACCTTGCGGCCTCTAAACAGAGAAGGAAAAGGAATGAAATAACTGCATTTCTACACGGTAACGTTTTACAGGTATACTTTTAGAAAACGCATTTCCCTTGTCACTATTTTGCGTCGAATTAAGTCCCCCCAAAAATTATACGATTATCCTCGACTTTCCATATGCCAAACTTTGTCTGGGTGCGTAAAAGAACCTATTTTGTTCTCAAGCCTTCGACTTGAAATCTCAGAGGGACACAAAAAGAGCGAAAATAACAACTTATTTTCAAGGCGCATTGAACAATCCTTCATCATTTCTAAGAACGTTAGCATGAGTAAGGAATCGTGTTGAATATTTTTCGATGTATTCTTGTCAAATTAAGTAATGAAACTATACAAAACTGCGCTTTGCCTAGAATATTCTGAGGTTCAGTGCTCCAGTCCAAAACCTTGGGGAGAAGCTAAACCCTTTTTGGAAAAACGCCTTGTACTAACACAGTGGTTCTTAATCTTTTTATTACCACGCCCCCTCTGAGAGTTAGTTCTTCCCCCCTTGTAACTATGAGTAAAATTCCCTCCCAGATTTAAAGGAAAATGAAAAATAAAGAGAAAGAGAAGGGGTGTTTTTATTCTTAAGGCCAACGAGTCTAACTAGAGTAGTAGGCTATTTGAAACCAACGTTATAAGGCGATTGTTTTACACTTTTTCATCAACTTCTGAATATTAGTTTCTCACTAAGAGAATAAAGAATATAATTAGAGAATTTTTAATTTTCCCTAGGGCTTGCATCCCATCCCTCGAAATTGCTGACCCCCTCCCCAGGTTGAGAACTACTGTACTAACATTTCCAGTCCTAATACTACTACTACTGCTACTACTTCTCATACCACAGGGAAGAGAACTGGATAAGAACCAGTTAAATACAGGTCTGCATAATTAAAGTGAGCTTTCAAGCGAAGAGATAAGGGAAGTTGTAAAGTTGGGAGCAAAGAACTTTGAGATTTTCGTATACGCCGGTAAAGGACCGAAGCGCGTGATCTTAATTACGATGTTATTTTCCTTACTGAGAGGTTAAAAGTCTTTTCACAACTTCATTTCCTGTTCCTGGATTAGGAAAAAAAATATATATATATATATATATATATATATATATATATATATATATATATATATATATATATATATATATATGTGTGTGTGTGTGTGTATGTGTGTGTGATTGTGTTTTTGTATGTGCGTAGGGAAAAAGCATTGACTTCCTTATCTTGTGAAGCAGGCTTCAAGAGAGTTGAGAGTCTTCACACGTCGGACGTAAGCTCTCAATTATTTATAAGTAAAAGGCCTCTTCTAACTTCTCTGTGGGGAGATCGAGACCCTGATAAGCGTTTCGTCTTTCTGCTTCGTGGAATATTCCATTCCAAGGCTGAGCTTTAAGAACCGAATAAGCGCTGTCTGAGGTCGGCTTCCAGGAATTAGCTGGACGCGTTTCTGAGATGTGTTGGCAAGGATATTTCGTCTTAATTACCAGTATATAGTTGAAATCATTATTTAGATGCAGTCCGTTCTATTTCAGGTTTTGCTTATCATGTTGCTGTTGATATATCTTTTTAGTTTTCTGTAAAAGAAAACTATTGTGCCGGCTTTGTCTGTCCGTCCACAATTTTTTCTGTCCACATTTTTTGTGTCCGCACTTTTTCTGTCCGCCCTCAGTGCTTAAAAACTACTGAGACTAGAGGGCTGCAAATTGGTATGTTGGTCATCCACCCTCCAGTCATCAAACACCAAATTACAGACCTCTAGCCTCAGTAGTTTTTATTTTATTTAAGGTTAAAGTTGGAGTAATCGTGCTTCTGGCAACGATATAGGATAGGCCACCACCGGGCCGTGCTTAATTTCTCATGGGCCGCAGCTCATACAGCATTATACCGAGACCACCGAAAGATAGATCTGTTTTCGGTGGCCTTGATTATTCGCTGTAGCCGCTGCACAGAAAACTCGATTGCGCCTGAAGAAACTTTTTTTTCGCATGTTTTACTTGTCTAAATTTGTTACGAACTCTTCGCGTTAGGAAAAATATTCAGTATATAATGTATTTTCTGTTGTTGGAATCCATCACTCACTTCGTGGTACTCGTTAGTAGATACAAATCGACTTATATTCATAAGTGTACTATTTCTCTAAGAATTTTTAAAACGAGGAAAAAAATCATGAAAATCATCTTGATCATCGACACACTTTTTGTTTATTTCTATTTTGAGGACGTGTTGTAACAGCAAGCTCTTTTTTTTTCTAAGATTAAGCATAATGAAAAAGTAATAAGCATTAGAGAGAGAGAGAGAGAGAGAGAGAGAGAGAGAGAGAGAGAGAGGCATAAAAGCAATAAAAAAACAGTAAAGATGTGACGATCAGTTCAAATCCTCATCTCAGACGATAATCACGAAGACGGGTGGAAAGAAAATGAGATACTTAATGAAATGGATGTGAAAATAGCCCTTTTCATTTGCTTTGGCTCTCTATGTTGTCTATATGGTAGAGAACCTTATTATGCCAGATTAAATCCAATCGTATTTCATAGAATAACCAAAAGTTTGCGTGAAAAGAATTTTCTGGTGAATTCTCATAAAGAATGGTACGATTTCACAAGTGTATAGAAAGGGAAATCTCATTCATATTACCTTATCTTGTGTGTTTAAGCGAGACGAGAGAGAGAGAGAGAGAGAGAGAGAGAGAGAGAGAGAGAGAGAGAGAGAGAGAGAGAGAGAATGTTCAAGTGAGCTGAATAAATTAAGAAAGGTGTCTCTCTCACCTAAGGTAACAAAGACTAAATTACGGATTTATGCTTTTTTTTTTTTCTTCGTTTTAATTTCTCTTACTTTTCATTGTGCTGGAAAAAACTGTTTAGTCATTTATCATATTTTCTTGTATCTTTCTTTTTTTATAAAACTTATTTTCTCCTCAAACATTATTCATATTTAGCTAAAATATGCATTAATATATTGAGGTCATCATATCAGTCAGGCCTTTATATTCACTGTGATTTATTTTGACGATTTTTTTTCTTTCTCTTTTTATGTTCAAGAGGAAGTTTTACGTTTTGAGTTTATTCCGAATATTTTTCCCAGACTAGATAAGCTAAAATGAAGGGCCCCGACCTTCGCAAGGTTTAAAGTAATTACGTAATTACGCCAAAGGACTCTCTCATTAAAGTTGAGCCTCTGCAAAGTACAGTAAGGATCGCTTCCATTTTATAATTACAACGATGTATTTCGACCCTTTCTCCTCTCTTTTCACCCTCTAGCTCTCATACTGCGTTTCTCACAAAATGAAATTTACTCTCTTAGTTCTTTATACTCACAGCTATGATACTGATGATTCTCTTGCAGATTAATTTCTTGTCATTGCGTTCTTTCCTTTGCCATTAGATTTTGTTGAGTCTGCATTTTACTGAAATCATCAGACAAGAATTTTTATGCAATTGTGGAGGAAATTCAGAGACATATTTGCCATAGTTTTTGTTGCTGTAGATTTTCTCATGTCGTCTTGCTTTCCTTTATAAGGCGACTGTTACGATGTTTCCTCCTGCCTCCTTTTATTTCCTCTTCAACGACGTCTTCTGTTCGCCGCTGCGTCCTGTTCCTCGGGTAATAAAAGGATGGTGTTCAGCTTACAAATTTTCCTGCATTAATGAACCGTTTCTAAGTTTATCAGTGCTCTAGTGGTCGACACAATTCATTGATGTTGGCCAAACTGATTGCTTCAACTTTTTTCTTTCCTTATATTGTTTTTGAAAACCAAAGCAAATGTTCTTGATTTATTGGTATACATGGACCGCTGGTCGGTTCGTCTTCTAACAAGAAACCGGTACTGCTATTCAAATTCAGGTATATTTGCTCTTCTGAAGATTAAAGATAATAAACATTTCCGAAAAATTATTTGAGACGTCGTTTCTGTTATGCTGACGGATATCCTAAAGCGCACCCCGTAGCGGGGTAGGGCCGTCAGTGCACCTCACGGGGTGCACCGTAGGCATTACTAAGGTTTCTTTGCAGCGTCCTTCGACCCCTAGCTGCAACCTCTTTCATTCCTTTTACTGTACCTACATTCATATTATCTTTCTTCCACCTTGCTGTCCACCCTCTCCTAACAATTATTTCACAGTGCAACTGTGAGATTCTCCTCATGTTACACCTTTCAAACCTACCTACACTCAGTTTCCTTTTCAGCGCTGAATGACCTCATAGGTCAAAGTGCTTGGCCGATGGCATAAACTCTCTATTCCATTCCATTCTATATTCCTAAAGCGCCAACGCTGAGATACCTCCCTCCTCTTGAATAATCGCCTAAAGACGTTCAGAAAAGTGAAGCTGAATTTCAAGACATTTATCTCTTTGCAGAGAGATTTATCTCGACGTCGCGTTGATGAGAATTGCATCTTGGTGGGGAAGCGTAAAATGCTTTCATGAACAGCATTCGAAGCTTTTCAAGAAGGAAGCTGCAGCTACATTCTTCTCTATGGGTTCATTAGTCTCCTTTGAAGTGTCTTGATACCGGCCCAATTAACAAGATGAATGTTGCCGATTTAATCGAATGAGTTCTCAATAGACGCTTCTGGGTCCATCTCATTCAGAAATTTTGTCGAAGTGCAAATGATCGCAATATATTTTCTGTGACAAAATTCCGTAAGTTACATATTTCAATTTACAGCAACATTTTATAAGACGTATGATATTGTCATATTAACAACAGAAAAATCAGGTAGAACAGCAATTGATCTATCCGCATGCTTGCATGCACGAGTATACCACTTAAAAAGATGATTTTTCTGTGATATAATGCCTAACCTAATCCTGAAAACAATTTATCTGTCTGACAATTTTGATTATATATATATATATATATATATATATATATATATATATATATATATATATATATATATATATATATATATATATATATATATATATATATATATATATATATATATATATATGTGTGTGTGTGTGTGTGTGTGTGTGTGTGTGTGTTTATGGGCTTTTAATCTACAAAATGGGACAACTTTTGGCCTGAAATGTTAATGGTTTTAAATAAGGCATAACGTATAATAAGGCATTTACGCCCTTTTCGCATTGCTGATGTCCTGTGCTATTTCATAATCTGATGATTAACTATTTCACATGGCATTTTAAAAACGCAATAATGTGTTTATGGAAATGAGCACCTAACACATCTATTTCCCAAGGTATTACAAAATTCTACTGCAATGAACTTTTCATCACACACATACACACACACACACACACACACACACACACACACATATATATATATATATATATATATATATATATATATATATATATATATATATATATATATATATATATATATAAATATATATATATATATATATATATATATATATATATATATATATATATATATATATATTATATATATATATATATATATATATATATATATATATATATATATATATATATATATATATATATATATATACCTGACAGTTGTCTTTACGGTCTTCATGAATTCCTGTCAGTAAATTCTCCTTTTTCATCTATGTGAGACCAAACGGAAACGAAACTTTCGATGCTCTTCCAGCCGGATTTCAACTTCGATCTTTTCTCCTTTGAATTTCCTTGGGAATCCTACAAAGGATTTCGTCTTGTTGAAGATCTGGCATTTTAAGCTCGATTTTAAAGTGGCTGCTTTATGTTAATCAAATCCAACTAGAATGCCTAAGTACACTGTATATTTTATTGAAATATGACGTAATTTTTCCCTTAAAAAATATCCTCTTCATTTATATTCGTTTTCTTTTTTAGTTTTTTGTAAAAGAAAACTATTGTGCCGGCTTTGTCTGTCCGTCCGCACCTTACTCTGTCCGCACTTTTTTCTGTCCGCCCTCAGGTCTTCAAACCTACCGAGGCTAGAGGGCTGCAAATTGGTATGTTGATCATCCATCCTCCAGTCATCAAACATACCAAATTGCAGCCCTCTAGCCTCAGTAGTTTTTATTCTATTCAAGGTGAAATTTAGCCATAATCGTGCTTATGGCAACGATATAGGATAGGCCACCACCGGTCCGTGGTTAAAGTTTCACGAGTCGCGGCTCATGCAGCATTATACCGAGACCACCGAAAGAGATCTATTTTCGGTGGCCTTGTTTATATGCTGTAGCGGCTGTACAGAAAACTCGATTGCGCCGAAGAAACTTCGGCGCATTCTTTACTTGTTAAATTCTTGCCACAGTCATTGAAAGATGACAGGGTTTCATTAATATATATGAAGTTACCTATATTAAGAACATGAGATTTTATGACATCTGAAACAAGAATTTGCTTATTGATGCTTAAATTCGCCCATTTGCCCTAACCCCAGAAAAAGAGACCATCTATGCTCCCAAACAAAGCATGTCACTGAACAACCATCAGTATATTATCAAGAGCTCTTCAGAAAACTACTTTATAGTTTTACTCAGTGTTATAGAATAAATCGTTTCAGTATATTTATTGTGAATTTACCCTGAACTCTCACCTGTAATTGATGTGTTTGGTTTCAGAAGTGGAGTATTCAGTATGGTGGAATGATTCAGTTACGCGCGGCCCGCAGGCAGGAAATATGACCTTGGGAATGAAGTAGCAATTCATCTTGCAAAGTGGCCACGGACAATTCAAGAACTGAAGAACGGCAGAGAAAAATGTTAAGTTTCCTCTTGATTGCGCAGCATAAGAAGAGAGGAATTGAAAAGAAATGGTAAGTACTAAATCATCAAGTCTTGCGTAAAATGTATTAAATTAATAAACGCACTGATGGACCGGAGTGGTAAAGAAAAAGGAGAATATTATTTTGTTAAGACTTACCTACGACGTAATATATCGTAAGGAGAACTGATTTAAAAACGGTGATGCGTTGTATGAAAGTTCTTGTCAATCGTATGTGATGAGGGCATTCTTTAGGCCTAATTAGCTTTTTTTTTTTTTTTTTTTTTTTTTTGAGACCATCTGATGGGTTGATGATTAACGAGATAGACTATATATTTCGTCGAAAAGCAAAATAATTCATGCGTGAATACGTATATGCTGAAATATGCATACGCCTTCCATCATTATAATTATACGGGTCTGGCACGTTTTTCTTTCCATTCTAGATTCTCTCTCTCTCTCTCTCTCTCTCTCTCTCTCTCTCTCTCTCTCTCTCTCTCTCTCTCTCTCTCTTCAAGTTACCGTGATCCTTTCTTCTCAACTTTGATGTGAATATCTCAAAAGCTTCACGTTGGCCCTAACGAAATTACGCCGTCGTGAGCGGACTCATGAAACATTAATTACGTCTCGGGAAATCTTTCCTTCTTGCTCCAGGAATTAAGCTTCTTGGTAGTTGATTGTACCAGAAAATCGTTTTCAGAACATTTCATGGGAACCATGATTGGAGGACTTTAAGACCATTTACGCTTACAACATGAGATGGTCCTATTCGATTAAGATAATTTTGCATTATCAGTATGAGTATGTATATATGCATATATATATATATATATATATATATATATATATATATATATATATATATATATATATATATATATATATATATATACAAGTGTATGTCTGCGTGGTGTGTGTTTGTGGACGAGTGTACTGCGTATAGCTCTCTTACAGATAAAGTCAGGCAGTAGGTACTTAAAAGCCTATCCAATTAGTGGCCCCTTGCATGTAAAAAGACATGAAATCCCTATCAAGAATAAAAGGCAGGAATTTAAAAGCCATCTCCTTCAATGCCTTTGAGAGACAATTACTCAGAATTCGAACTGGTCAGTGACTTTTGTGATGACCTCGGAAAACCAAGCACATAGATCAGTCTTGCACTCTTTTTTTTTTTTTTTTTTGCAGTTTACATAATTGGTGAAGGAATGGCAAAGTGCTCAGTAAACTAGGGACGACGCATTAGGTTATATAAAAGATTTCTCTTCATTTGGTTACATGCAAATAGACTAAACGTATGAAATCGGAAAGGCCGTTTTCATAACCACTGTGAGTGGGTTTGGCAGAAATGACACCTGTCAATACGTGAGTGCAACATTTTTCTTCGGAAAAGAAATTTAAATCAGCAAATTACAGAGGTTTCGGCGGTGGAATGACCACGCTTTGGCCACCGATTGTTTTGCGGATATTGATCTCTGCGTACCCGGAACTCAAATCCAGACTGGGAAATAGCAAAGCGTTTCAGCCTATCACAGGCCATTGAGTAGTTTTTCACTGTTCGCGCTCCGATAAGCAAAATCATTAAGCTTCAGTGTACGGTGTCATGCATCAGACAAACAAATACTCGACATTATTTACATTATTAGTGTAAATATTGTCGAGTATTTGTTTGTTTTGAAGTTTCCACGATGGTGAGTTTTTGAGCAATGAAATTGACTAGAGAAACAGAGGATACTGGTACTGCGTGCGGCAAACATT
Source organism: Macrobrachium rosenbergii (assembly GCF_040412425.1). Classification (NCBI taxonomy): domain Eukaryota; kingdom Metazoa; phylum Arthropoda; class Malacostraca; order Decapoda; family Palaemonidae; genus Macrobrachium; species Macrobrachium rosenbergii. Next base: position 29,244,966 of record NC_089776.1, on the reverse strand, counting down.
TTTGTTAGTAAAGTTATCTCTTTTTCTTTTTACTAAACTAATTTTTATATGTGAGTGAAGTAAGGAAGAATAATATGGGCAAGTTTTAGGTTCGGTTCTTTTTAACTTCCTAAGCTTCCTTCGTTGTATAGTATTGTGAACAATTATTTCACCACCTGTTTTCACATCTGGTTGAACTCCGGCAACTTGACAAAACTTAAAAAGACAAGCCTGTTGCTGCTATACAGCAAATATAATAGTATTTCCTGAAGTCTCATTTCTGATTTTCCACCAAAAATTCATTCAGTTACTTGATACGCCCGAGTTTAGCCATTCTGTTTTGTCCGGCCCAAAGCCGAATGAGTGTTGGACTTTGTCCGAATGACGCTGTTTCAGAACATGTTAATTTTTCTCACCGTCATTTGTCCTTTTCGAAGAATTTTCCTGTGGGTTCAGGATGATACTTCCCGAGATAATTTCATGTATTTCAAGGTCAAAAGCATCTCATTTATGAAAAATCCAAGTAAAAGCTGGAAAACCCATTTCCACATGAATACAATCCCTAATTTTGTGTAAGAACCGATATGAAATAATTAACTGTATTTTCAGTTACATGAACGTGGTGCATAAAAATATGTAGAAATTTGTAGTATATATATATATATATATATATATATATGTATATATATATATATATATATATATATATATATATATATATATATATTTATTTGTCTTCCTTTCTAATAACTTATCTCTTCTTTCTGTAATTACTAATACCTTCTGTTGCTTCTTTCAAATGAAAGGTTGAATTTTAAGTCAATGGGTTCTGTGAGCCTGATCCGTGGGAATAGGATTCATCTTATGAATAATAGAATTATATATATATATATATATATATATATATATATATATATATATATATATATATATATATGTGTGTGTGTGTGTGTGTGTGTGTGTGTGTGTGTAATACAATATATATATATATATATATATATATATATATATATATATATATATATATATATATATATATATATATATATATTAGATAACTATTTTACGTATATTTCTCTGCTTTGTGAAATATGCAGTATACAATGGAAGTTAAAAGACCGGACTTTTTTTCATTAATTATTACATAACCATTTTATGAGTAACTGGTAAATGTTATTTACATTTTAAGTCCTTGTTTTCACTGATCACCGTAATATGATAAATTAGGTGTACCGGGTACCGTTGGGTAATTACGCTCGATACTAATCCCTTTGACAGCAGAGCGCGGAGGCTGAATAGTCAAAGGTTGATTTATGCATCGGAGTCAACAGCACTAATGATACTGGGTCGGTTCAGAGTGTCATTTGATGCCTCATAAATCATATTTTTAAATCTCACAGTCATTTTGTTGTGACTGTTGATATGTGGATACAATGATCGAATTAAACAATTATTCACAACAGTCAAATGGTGTTATGATGGGTGTTGCAGCGGCATTACATTTCCGCCAACCAGGTCAGTTTTGACTGAATATTATGTCACGAATGTTTCGTAAGCGCAGTTTATTATATGATAAAACGCTTGACTTTATACAGTCTCAAACTCGAGGTAGTTAGTGATCATAGCACATTGCTTTTGCTTTTTAAGTTTGTTGAGTTTGAACAAATGATTCTTTTCAGTGATAGCCACCTTGAATGTTGTGTCTCACAGTCACATGAAAATTCCGACCTGCCCCTTCATTATCAAATGCAGAGTTCATCTTTCGTGAAAACCTTTGAATCGCTCTCAACGAAACACTTTCTAAGTCCTTCATCCTCTGCGTCCACTACTATGCTATATAAATCCTTTTGCTAAGAATTAATGATTGCGTTTGATTGTTTTCAAAGCGTTTCTTTCGGTAATGCAATACTTATTATTCTCTTCAATTAAATTGCAATATAGTCTGAATGATAAAGAGACTATACCCGAAAATAACTGATAGTGTCAAAAAATTTCATCGGGAATTCAGAGTAGATTAATGTTTATTTAGCATAGCATGATAATTCTTATTCATTATCACCCCGACAAAATTAAAGGATAGAGGAGTATGTCCAATATGTCTTGTGATCTGTTGTGACAACTCGAACTGGCATCATTTGCATTCCTTGGTGAAGCAATTGCAGGCGCCTGGCTTTATTCTCGACGAAACGGGCAATTTCCCGTTTGATTGTGAGGTTTAAAATTAACTCGGTCCCTTGGCAATTGCATTGCCTTGGGAACCAGAAGTGTTTACAGATGTATTATTCTGGAATAATGTCCGGATACGAGTTCCGCTGGTGATCTAAATTCAAGTACTTGTGAAAGACCTTTTCAAATTATCTTTGGGGAGGAGAGAGATTGTTTTTCAAGAGCCAAATGGCAAGGAAATACAACTTGCAATAATTCATGGGATTCCTCAAAGATGAATTAATAGAAAGAGAGCATGGCGGCGAGAGAGAGAGAGAGAGAAGTTTGACAACGACTTGCGCCACAATAAATACTTGCATTGCTCTATTTAATCCTAGTTTTCAAATTTCCTTATGAACTGTAAAAGAAGCTTTTTTTTTCTTTGTTCCCTTGCTGTAGCTTATATTTACTTAATACTTTCCCGGATTAAGGTTAACGGCAACTTTCACTTTCGTGGATGGTCTTTAAAATCGTGATGGGTGTATGCGTAATCATAAGAATAACAGTTAATTCTCCAAATATATCCAGTGCAGCGTAAAAAGGGTCCCTATTTTATTGTTTTAGTTATATGCGTTTAGTACTGACCAAATGCGTCAAACAAGTAAAGCTCATATTTTCCAGGCATAAATATCAAAGATGTATTGGCAATTACTTCGAAACACATTGCAGTATCTCTCTCTCTCTCTCTCTCTCTCTCTCTCTCTCTCTCTCTCTCTCTCTCTCTCTCTCTCTCTCTCTCTCTCTCTCCTTTATTGATGTTCTAAACTTTCACCTACAATTATTTTAGTATCTCACCAATAATCCTTTCCTCGTAGCATCAGTAAATAAGGCATTTCATGAGAATCACCAGTTACAAACTATTTGAACCCAAAAGATGCCTTTACTGTACCTTCATAATATCGATGAAAATTTAGAGTCTGCTGAATGCAGCATCGTGAAGAGAAGGCAGCAAGAATATACCAATTGTCCTTTGTTCATTTGGTCCAAAATATTTCTTGTAACAATGTTTGAATGATTCTCAGTTAAAAATCTCAAACGAAGTACAAGACGGAAATTTCTAAAAAGGAGATATTCAGAAATGAATCTTCGGCAAACTTGAGGATGCATAAGCATCATGTGGGTACTTCTACTATTCATTCAGGCAAAATCATCCTAGTATAGGAAGCTTCCCTTCGAATTCAAATGTGTCATAGTTGATTAGTTCCTCATTGGGCGGGTGGGTTCCGTTATCAGTTGGCACTCTGCTGGCCCCCGCGTTCGAATCTCCCACCGGCCAATGAAGAATAAGAGGAATTGATTTCTGGTGATAGAAATTCATTTCTATCTATAATGTGGTTCGGATTCCACAATAAGCTGCAGGTCCCATTGCTAGGTAACCAGTTGGTTCTTAGCCAAGTAAATGAATCTAATCCTTCGGGCCAGCCCTAGGAGAGCTGTTAATCAGCTCAGTGGTCTGGTTAAACTAAAGTACACTTGACTTTTACAAAGTGCCCCTTACAAAGTGCCCCTTACAAAGTGCCCCTTCCATCATTTGTATAGGCATGATCAGTTATGTAGATGACACATTTCTTTATTCAGATGATTACCTGTAAAGAGGCAAATAAATATCAATATGATACATAAATGAAAGAAAAGGGTTTTGTTTAGCAAATTCTGGTCGTAAATGTTACATATGATGTACCAAGCAGATGTAAAGAGAGAGAGAGAGAGAGAGAGAGAGAGAGAGAGAGAGAGAGAGAGAGAGAGAGAGAGAGAGAGAGAGAGATGGAATTTTCATATATGCTAGATAATTGCTTAGTGCTCCTGCTGTCAACATAAATTTCTGATTAATTAGAAATTTACTGAAGAATATTGGATGCCGGAAAAGACCTACGTATGCACATGGGAAATGGCGTGTAACGCCGTAGATGTATCAGTATGTAAAATGAAGATTAGAACGTTAATTTCCAAATTATTTTCTTAAGATACCAGTTTTGAACAAGTTTAATGACAGTTTAACAAAATACTACAAATTTTAATAACGTGGTTATAGTGTCAGCAGGCAAAACGATATAAGGAACATATTTCTTATTTATGTTATTCCTCTCAAGAATTGGAAAATCAACGAATATAAAAATGATAACTAAACGTTTTCAAGGTAATTATAAACTTTTAAATCATTATTTTATAACTAAAGATAAAATGGAAATGGTATGATATATGGCGGTAGCTGAGTGCTGGAATTGTCGAAGAATATTCAAGAATTCAGAAAACAACTTTTCCCTCGAAAAAACTGGCAGAGGGATTTGCATATTGTCAGCGAACAAGGATTACCCTTCTCGTTACGTATACAAAAAACCATTTTTCTGACAATATTTATACTGTATTTTTGACTAGGACATGTCCGTTCCCATAAACGTGACCTATATACTGTACAGTGAAACGTGACACTCTGAAATCTAAAAATATTTTTCACTGAATATGCAGAGTAGGGTAGCCATTCTGTTGAAGAATCTCATAATTTAACTGGGAATAGACCACTTTTGTAATGAAATCTAAAACAAAACAAAGAGTAGACATCAATATACGTAACGGAATCTACAGACATCAGTCTGCATTGATATGAGATATCAAAAAAAAAAAAATGAGAAAGAGCCCAGGCTTCGCAATATATGTAGGCCTACATCATTTCGAGCACAGCGAAGCCCGGCCACTTCATCTCGGACAGAGAATTACACATATGAAATCCTCGAGAGATTTCAGAGGGGTAATACTTTAAGAAGATTCCAGAAAGATTTCTGGGTCGTTATTTTGGATGAATGAAAGGAGTGTTAGAACATATGGACTGGAGAATGACTGATATATATATATATATATATATATATATATATATATATATATATATATATATATATATATATATATATATATATATATATATATATATATATATATATATATATATATATATGTGTGTATATTAGTGTGTGTGTGTGTGTGTGTGTGTGTGTGTGTGTGTGTGTGTGTGTGTGTGTGTGTGTGTGTAAGTTGTCAAGCATTAAAAATTTAATAAGAATGTTGGTCTCAGGAAAGTAGTTCTGAATCTAATAATTAATAATAATAATAATAATAATAATAATAATAATAATAATAATGAAATAATAATAATGATTAATAATATCCATAATAATAACTACAGCAACAGCAATAATAATAATAATACACTAATAATAATAATAATAAAACTAACATTATCGGGGAGCGATAAACGAACACTAATAATAATAATCGTTTATTCATAAAGAAATCATCCAGAATATTAATTCTCGCAGTGTCCTCCAGTGGGATTAAGAACCGAAATATCCACAGCTGTCTTTAAGTCTCAAATTAGAGCTCAGTTCGGTATTTGCGACAAAGAAACCAAAGATCTCTGACATTTCACCCCATCAGAACACTAAAATCTTATATATTATAAAACTGAACATTATCGTGGTGTGCGAGAAAACGAACACTTTAAGTATAAGGGATATATATATGTGTAATGTATATGTAATTAGTCGTGGCTTAATCACAAGAAATCACGTCTTCCAGAGATGATAAGCCACAATGTGGCAGACCTCGTTCGAATGGAAGGTAAGTTTGCTCTTGAAATGAAATGCATTCCCAGGCAGCTGGGATTTTTAACGTCGCCGGGGCTTTGTGGGGTAATTAGGGAGGGCTGCTCAGCTTCAACAGCATTTGCCGAAAAAGAAACTCCCAAAGATCTCATTACTTATTTCTGAATTTCTCCGCGATAATAATGTTCAGTTTTAGAGGAGAGAGATTTTAGGTTCTGATTCGTGAATGTCAGATCAATTGCTGTCGTGGACCGAACTGAGCTCTTGAGACTCAGATCCTGGATAACTGTTCTTTATCCCATTCAGGGAAACTAGAAAATAATATTCGAAAGATTTCTTTATGAATAAAGGATTATTATTATTATTATTATTATTATTATTATTATTATTATTATTATTATTTGCGTTTAAAATAATTTTATCACTAGTGGTATTTTCTCATGCGTTAATGAAGTGCTGTAGCTTTTTGGAACAACTAACTTGATTTTCATCTAAAAATTGTCTGAGTTGTAAGATGTTGCAGTCATCATCACCTTTATATTCCTTTTCATTTCACTCCGTAGATCTTTAACAGTCGCTGTTAAAATCGATAGAAAAGTAATTAATCCATTTTTATCAATAGAAAAATTTAATGAAATTTTCAACATACTTTTATTAAGTATAAGATTACTGCAGCTGGAGACTGTTGGGGAAATATGCTAAGTGCCTGTCATATTTTCATATTTCGTCGACATAAACGCTGCGACGAATTTGGTTCGATATTTGATCACTGTTGCAGATTCTGATCCTTTCAGGAATCAGGATACTAACGGGAGGTTAACGTCACTTGGTGTCAATTAAGTCCCCTTTCACAAAGCGTCCACGTCATCTCTGAGAGTGACGTTTGATATACGGAAAGTCAGACGGAATTTAAATTCATTAACTGTAATCAAAGGATAATATAATAGAGTTCATTCCAGCCCGCATCCACCAGTCTCAGTATCTATGTGCTGAGTAAATTCGGTTCCATATTGCTGCTGGTAGTCTTAATTAGAGGAATTATTCCGCCATGAGACTCACGGCGAGCAGTGATCAAAGGACATTTCATCTACATACGGGGCCTGACAGCGGTCTCACACGGAGGTGATGATCTTTACTAAATAAGTGCTTTATCTGACAGCTGACTGGGAACTGTTCGTTACCTGTTTTGTATTCCGGAGTACTCTTATGCCTCACGTGGATATAGTCAGCGATGGGCTTTTTCTTCTTCTCCTTAGACTCTGTCACTGCTGAAAAGATAAGAAGACTTCTGGAAAATTTTGTTTTCTAACCTTCAAATTTTCCTTTTTTTTTTTTTGTCAACTAACCGAAAATAAAATATAGGGGAAATCACACCAGGAAAGACATATATACAGTATGTATATATATATATATATATATATATAGAGAGAGAGAGAGAGAGAGAGAGAGAGAGAGAGAGAGAAAGCAATCATGGCCTATCCAGAACACGAATTGATTGCGTTCATGTGGTTATATCCTGTAGACTCAGGAAAGCGCTTCCGTTGCCATGCAGGGATTTGGGTGTAATGATATGGGTAGTAATTCAGCCTCAAGCGTTGTGACGTTCATGCATTTTATTTATTTATTTATTTATTTATTTTTATTTTTTTTTTTTTTGCACAAGAACGGAGATATTCTCCATCACTGTTTGCTTCAGTTTATGTGACTGATGTATAGGATAAAATTTTATTTTTCCTGGTTTTATAAATATTTGGTTAGGATAATTAACCATAAAACTCCTTCAGAAAGAAAGATTTTGCTGGATGGCTTCTGTTATAGGAATAATTAAATATTCTACTAACCTATCTTTTTTCAACCCCATTCCTTAATAGCTTTTATATAAATTGCAATTAATCTTTTAAGGGAATGCACAAAATACACAAAAAATGGCAGGCACTTAGAACAAGAAGATAAACTGAAATTCAATTTTTAGTTTTCCGTAAAAGAAAAGAAAACAATTGTGCCAGCTTTGTCAGTCCGTCCGCACTTTTTTCTGTCCGCACTTTTTCTGTCCGCTCAGATCTTAAACTGAGGCTAGAGGGCTGTGATGATCATCCACCCTCCAATCATCAAGCATATCAAATTGCAGCCCTCTAGCCTCAGTAGTTTTTATTTTATTTAAGGTTGAAGTTAGCCATAATCGTGCTTTTGGCAACAATAAAGGATAGGTCAGCACCGGGCCGTGGTTAAAGTTTCATGGGCCGCGGCTCATACAGCATTATACTGAGACCACCGAAAGATAGATCAATTTTCGGTGGTCTTGATTACACGCTGTAGCGGCTGTACAGAAAACTCGATTGTGCCGAAGAAATTTCGGCGCATTTTTTACTTGTTTATTTTTGTGACGATGTTATTCATCACTAACTTGTTTACATATGAGGCTCCTGACATATGGCCAAATTAACGTGCCTGAAGCTTCTCTCATAATGACGAAACTCACGACCCAGAATAATTAATCTCTGTCATATCAGACTGTGAACTCACACAAGTGATATTAGGTGCCTCCTTCAGTCAACACGATGATAAGGGAGTTAGAAAATATATGTAAGGTTTTCCACATTTAGGAAAAGGTTTCTTCATTCAAATGTGATTTAGTTTAAGAGTAACGCGAACAGAAAATTTCTGAAGTACTGACCAAAGGGAAATAAAAGCTTCAGATCAATCAAACTGTATAAGAAGGTGATATTGTCATTATTACTCCTGACAATAAAGAACGTTAATTCAATGAAGTCATTAGTTAAAGGGGTCTGAATAGAAAACTTCAAGGAAAACAAAGGGATAAAACTTTTTCAAACCAATTTAACAAAATAGTTCACTGTGCAAATCAGAGGAAGGTTAATTAAATGTCATTGAGACTGATGGGCAATCACTTAATCAAAACAAAGGGACTCTAAATTTTGAATTATCAAAAAATAGGTTGTGTGGCAAATCAGAGGACCTTTAAATTATCTGTAGTTCGCATAATGAAAGCTCAAATGAATCTTGAATGATCAAAAATAGCCCATATATGTTTTCATATTATATATATATATATATATATATATATATATATATATATATATATATATATATATATATATATATATATATATATATATATATATACACACACACATCCCTAAAGAAGGTACAGCACCAACAGAAAGATGCAGCCTCCTAGTTTCTCAGGGAGTCCCTAGGGGTGATGTTGGTCGCCCAATTCCTTTCTTCCTGTATCTAGCAAAGGCATTTAGAAGTAGGACGACTTGTGAGTTTTAGGCCGAGAACGATCATCGATGGCTGTCCTCCAGGACTTTCTCGATTGTCCCATCAGTCTTTACGCAATCCTGCAAACAGTCGGAAAAGAATCATAACCTCCTTAGCGCAGGTAATCACCTGTTTCCCGTCATTTCAAAGAGACAAGCAGAGAAATCGAAAGAAAAAAGGGAAGAACTCGAAGAAAAGAAACTGCGCAAGAAAACAAAATGTTTATTTGTGTTTAGGGGAAAGTGGATGAATTAGATTATTATTCTCCCAACTCACGGCTTCATGGTTCAGCCATTCGATTCGCATTAGGTCGCGACTGTCTGATTGTGTGTGGCCTCACGACGACATTAATTTATGGCTGGTGACACCCAAGGTCCCTTAATGGAGAATGAGGACAGATGGATGTCGGTGGAGAAATGGAGGAAGAGGAGAGAGAAGTATAAAAGGAAGATGTTAAGAGGTAATTTCTGGAGACTACGGCTGAAAGTTTTTATATGTCCATAACTAGTTTTTGGTCTTGTATTTGAGTGAATTTTCTCTCCTCATTTATGAAAGTAATATTACCGTGACTGGTGTGTTACTAATTTATCTGTTCATTCATTAATATATTTGTGAATCTTTATCAGTGATCATTTGTGATGTTTGCTTTATTATATAACATCTAATTCTCAATTCTTAATTGTTATGCTCTTGTTCAAGTAATTTACCCTTTAATGTTTTTCTTTTTGCTGTCGTGAGTTGATTAGAAGTATCCAGTGTCAAATAATATTTGAACCTTAGATAAAGGGAGTTCATGATTTCAAGCTTCCAGGGATCATATGTCAATATTCCAGTTACTGAAAAGCCGACGAGATAGACAGACATAGATTCCTGTTAATAGCATTATAGAGCAAAGAATATGAAGGAAAGGAATAGTGTTGCCTAACCCTTGACTACAATGAAAATATTCCTGATTATTCGCTTTTTGAAGTTTTCAGTATTTGTGGATTCTTTTAACGATGAACAAAAAAAAACATAAAGTACTTTCATTGGACTTGGAAACTGAGGTGTATAAACAATGCTTAAAATACCAAAGTTAGGAAGTTAAGGCCATAACGTCAAAATTAATTTTTTATACTAATAAATAAGGCTCTGAATATTCCTAACATAGTATGTTAACTATGTCAAAGTGAGTTCAAAGTTCGGTGAAAATGCACGAATATTGCCGGTACTGGTCGACATTATAATATAGTTTCTATACAATAATATAAAACATACTGATAATATGAATCATAATTGTAGTATATATTGAATTATAAGCCAAATAGCCTATTTTATATTTTTATGAAATTAGGTTTACCAGTCCAATATCAATTAAAGACTGCCTTTAATCTCTGAATCATGTGATAAACCACACTAGTATATACCATGCGATTCCTAAGTTATTTCACCGTGGGATTTCGTGGAATGACTCCAACTCCCGCAGACTGAGTAAGGAATTGAGATCTCCCGAGTACCGAGACCTTTCCCTGAAAAAAGCGGGACGCCATAGCTTAAAAAGTAACCATAGAATTTTCTTGAAAATAATCTCATTATGATTCCCACACCCAAATTTTTGGGAGGGTTTTAATTTAATCTAACCTAACCCAACATAACCTAACCTAACTTAACCTTCCTAACCTAGGGGCATGGCAAAAAAACCGGGGCTGGTGCAATACTAGCATACGTCTCAGGAATTTGCAGGCGGGTAGGACATCACGTAGCAAGACAGGACTTTTTCATGGCGCCTTGTCGATCTCGTTCTCTCTCAGCTTAAAAAAATATTAGTCTTTTGTAATTACAGGTCATTGGGGAATCATAATCGCTTCTAATCCGATTGTGACTGATTAAGTCAAAACATGATTTATGTAATGGTTATGGTATCATGTTCATTGGTTCAGCTTTCCCAAATCGTATGTCATCTTTTGAAATGACATTTGACATATGGAAGGGTTTGAATAATTTGTTCATCAGCTGCGATCAAAGGGTATTTGCCACGGTCTTCCTTTTCCTCGGCCCTTATGTAGAATTAATGTCGTATCCCATTAGACAAGTCTCCATCATAAACTATAACAGATTATTCCATTACTCAGATTAACTTGCAAACAACGATCAAATCCCACACTGTTAATAATATGCGACACTGTGAATCATTATTTAGTGAACTTATACCTACCGGAGCTGTGGCTGAATTAGATTTTAAATGACATGTTAGGTAATATTTCTCGAGCTCTCGTTATTATTCATAGTGTTACTTACGGAGATATTTCTCTCATCTCATCTTAGATTGTGACTTACTTATTTTTCAGAAAATCAAAATTAATCTCATGAATACACGTCTTAAATGGGTTAGATGCCATCGAAATGTTTCCTGATTCCTGAGTCAGCAGGGAATTTAGGAAGATTCCATAGTGGTGTAATTTCTTTACTCGGGCTTTTTATTACATTCAACTGAAGATCGTGATCTTGAGTTTTGCTATATTGCATGCGAGTTAACTGAAAGTCGAGTGAAAAAAATTAGGCAAAGTAAAATTTTAAGTGATTTTTCAATGTTAGAGAGTGGTTCTTCTGAAAGTGGCTCCATGTTATTATTATTATAAAACCTCTCTCTCTCTCTCTCTCTCTCTCTCTCTCTCTCTCTCTCTCTCTCTCTCTCTCTCATCCTCTCATCTTCCTCTTCTTCCTTATACTGCTGAACGAATATTATTCCTTTTCTTTTGAATGTATATTGTTGGGCGCAGTTTAAGCACATGTTCTTTGATGTCAAATATTTTATTATATATTTAATTGAAGAACTGGCAGTTGCTCTCACATTAGAATGATTTCCGGATTGTTTTTAATTTTTTTCCTTCATACTTTCAATCCATATAACATTGTTTCAAAGTGATAAATATTTTTGTGAGTAAATATTCCAATGACAATAATGTTCGCTCAATATAATCATGATTTAAATGGTATTTTCTATAACTCAACCATGACGGAAAAAATTACGATTTTATTAACAAAAACCCAAGGGTAACCTGTAGCTCTTACCTTTGTAATAGGAACTAAAAGAAACCACTTTACACAAAGACATTTTAAAAGTACACTTTAGAAGACAGAAAGAATGAGAGCGACATATATCAACTGTTTTCGTGTATTTTCTTAATTCGACCTACGAAGACGGGGTTACCTCCTAAATCAAAAGGTCTCAACGCTACGTCACCAGTGAGGTTTTCCCTGGCGTCCACTCCATCAAGAATAACACATTTATGTTAAACTTGTGGTTTGAGGCTGAACGTGGTAACTCTGAGCCGAGGCAAGGCTCATAATTCTTTTCCATGAGAGTTTCATTTGGTGCAAGAGAAATGCGCTATCAGGAGAGGACAAAAGTCTTAGTGTACTGTGACATGCTAGAAAATTTATCTTCAGTGGGTCAGAGAGAGAGAGAGAGCGAGAGACAGACAGACAGACAGACAGACAGAGAGAAGAGAGAGAGAGAGAGAGAGATAGAATTATAATTTCCCGTATGGCAATACGAACTACTATTATTTTTAATCATTAGAACCTTTCGCTGTGAGTAATCCACGTGAGCGCCGTAGCTAGTAGGCACAATTTCTCCATAGGACTGTAATTTAACTAACCGTTGCTTCCAGACCATTCCAGGTTTTTAGTTTTCTGTTAAAGAAAACTATTGTGCCGGCTATGTTTGTCCGTCCGCACTTTATTCTGTCCGCCATCAGATCTTAAAAACTACTGAGGCTAGAAGGCTGTAAATTGGTATGTTGATCATCCACCCTCCAATCATCAAACATACCAAATTGCAGCCCTCTAGCCTCAGTAGTTTTTTATTTTATTTAAGGTTAAATTCAGCCATAATCGTGCTTCGGGCAACGATATAGGATAGGCCACCACGGGCCCTCGTTTAGGTTTCATGGGCCGCGGCACATACAGCATTATACGGAGACCTTCCGAAAGATAGATGTATTTTCTGTGGCCTTGATTATACGCCGGAGCGGTTGTACAGAAAACTCCTTTGCGTCGAAGAAACTTCGGCGCGTTTTTTCCTTTTTTTCTTGTCGCTTCTCTTGTATAATTAGCGGTCAATTTCCCAAACGCTTTGCAATTTATCATCGATATAATCCACAAAGACGAAAATAGGAACAGCGAAATCAAATGAGAAGTGTACGAAACAGGAGTAGGGCCGCATCACATAACTAGAAACCTTCTTCCTTTTAAAGGATGTGAAATGGCAGAGATGAAAGACAGTATGACCTTTCATTCCATCTCTTTTCATTTAAGCCGAGTAATCTCAGGATGGAAGGTCTAATTTAGAAGTCTTTCTTTTTGGTAGTCGACTCACGATGATGTGATCTGTAAAAGGACCCCCCCAAAAAAATGGCATTTTCTATTGTGACCGTTTGTAGATTCTATATTATTATTATTATTATTATTATTATTATTATTATTATTATTATTATTATTATTTATTATTTCAGTAGATGAAACCTATTCCCACGGAACAAGCCCACAGGGGCCATTGACTTGAAATTCAGGGTTCCAAAGAATGGTGGTTTCAATCCCCCATCGCAGACCCCACACTGCAGCAGTAACTGATCGTGATGCATAGCCAGTCATTTTTCATTGCCCTGGGGGAGACGCGAACCCGCAACATCTGAATGGAATTCCACGACACTAACCACTATACTAGCAGACCAGCTGTTGCAGTTCGCTAGTCACCATTTTATAGTCAATAGCACACGTCAATATGGGAATTGAATTAGTTGCGAATTAAAAGGCCTGTTGCAATTAACCACTTTTAATCAAGTACACACCCGGACAAGCAGATCGTTTAACGAGCAGCTAATCATTTATAAGCTCATTATCTATTACAAATGGAGCGCTAATTGAGTGTGCATTTTCAGCACTGATTGACTTGGAATTCACACCAGTAATTATCCCTCTTTTTCGAATGTAGTTTATAAAGGCATTAATTCAGTAAATAAAAAAAGTGTTTTAAAATGGTAAATGAGGTAGAAATGAATATGTATCATAATATAGCCACTATGTTTTCCTCGCAATGCTAGAAGAGTTCACATCTATTGACTCCTAATTAAAATGAAAGGCAGAGTGTTATCTGTTATTAAACTAAGCAGCAAATTAACTTGTCTCTACGTTTACTGGACTCTGATATTCGAAATAGGCCTTAAATAATGCACTAGAATTCCCATAGATTATTGAGTGTTATGAGTAAATTGATTTAGATGAATGAACAGGAAAAGTAACCCTCATTGAAATAAGCCACTCAACGAAAAAGTTTAGGAACTAGTTCTTGATGGCACCACATACGGGAAGGGTAGTGCTTACAATGCGTAGCACGTGGCACACAGTAGTTGGTTTTGATGGTTCTCGGGATGTCCATCCCGTTAGTTCATCAGCTTTGGCTGTACAATTCCTTAATCCATACCTTGCTCTCGTGTTCAACTCATTCAAGAATAAATCTTATAATGACAATGATCGATATCAATACTGGAATACTGTCAGTCATAACAGTGTAAGACTCCCTTTCTTATAGATATTATCTGAAATATGGCTTTCTGGTCCCAATCTAGATAGACTGACAGATGGAGACGTATGTGTAATATGTATTTGCTGCGGAATGATAAAATGTTAAAATTATGGTTCCAGTTCTTTGGCAGGCCAGTCGAATATGAGTGTCAAGAATCCAGAGCTGGAAGAATATCTGGAAACTCTGCGTATCTCCAGTATGCCAGCAAGAGAGAGAGAGAGAGAGAGAGAGAGAGAGAGAGAGAGAGAGAGAGAGAGAGAGAGAGAGCCAACGGTTTTCTGTTGCTACCATAACCCCTTTTCTGTGTGTGTGTGTGTGAGAGAGAGAGAGAGAGAGAGAGAGAGAGAGAGAGAGACGTTTTCTCTTGCTACCAAAACCCGTTTTCTGAAGGAGAGAGAGAGAGCCAACCGTTTTCTGTTGCTACCAAAATCCGTTTTCTGAAGGAGAGAGAGAGAGAGAGAGGGAGAGAAACTCATAAAATGACCTAAGAGTCCGGATCTAATTCTGCGCCAGTAGATCTGTAATTAACGGATTCTTTGGAAGCTTTCGCCGTGAGAAGGTGCAGAGGAGGAAATAAGAGAGAATGAAAAAGATCAGGCCATATCAAATAAAATCAGGGCAGCGAGACAAGATGATGAACAGGTGACTTTGTAATAACCTTGCGGCCATCGCTTCTAACATTTACCCTGAGGAAATTAGATATTCTTTTCGGATTACCCAACTCAGTGATTGTTTCTTTTCTTCTTCTGCCGAACTTTGATATCTTCTTCCTGGCTGATTTATTATTATTATTATTAGTAGTAGTAGTAGTAGTAGTAGTAGTAGGTTTATTTTTTGACGTTTCTTCCTTTGAGAGACAGGTTTATCACTTCAAGTCCCATCCTTCTTTCTTCCTTCCTATTCTAGAGCTTTTTTGGACCTATTGTCTTCGTTTGTCACTTTTTCGGTCTAGAAAAGAGAGTATTAGGTTATCTGATCCCATTGCCCTTTGAACTTATTTTCTTAAATTCATATTCTAGTTCTATTTCTAAATTATTATAAAAATGGCATAAGCAATGCAAATCTTTTGTCTTAACGAAACTTACTTCAAGGAATTCAAGTTGAATGATATTCTCCTTGCCTGTACAACTCATTTTTTTTTTTATCGGTAAGATATCTGCTAACAGATCTCCTTTGCAAATCAGTGACCAGGCCCCGTATAATAGGGTTCATCTTCTGCCCTAACAGCCAATGTATTCAAATAAAAGAGGATGGATTCTCGATATTATTAAATTAGCGAGTAAAATATGCCGCCTTGATAACAGTTAAGGCACCATCAACCAATATTTTAGTGTGCAACATCCGTGTCAAATGATAATACTGTATTATTTGTAAATAGGTAATTTTGATGTTATTAAACCAAGGTTTATTTGCACCGTGATAGATTACTAGAGATAGACGGACCAGGAAGGGTGCCACTTCGTTATTTGTTTTGGAGCTTTTGACTATCGTTTGTGGGAGTTAACTTTTTAAATAATATCTCTATTATGAAATGAAACCTATTTTCTTAAATTCTATTGTATTTTTTATTATAACTGCCAGTAGGCTCATTTGCCATTCAAGTTAATGGCCTCTGCAGTCTTCTTGTGGTGAAGGCAATGATATTTCATAGGCTGTTTTGGAAATAAGATTAATTAATCATCCTCCTTTATTTGCACTATAAAGAGATAGATGGACGATTTGTTTGGAGCTTTTGCCGATGCTCGTTCCTAAACCAAGCTCGGAAAGGAGGAGGAGAGAGGGATTTGAGGATTAGAGTTGTGGCGTCAGTCAAGAAGAGGAGCAATAGACTTGCCCCGTAAAGGAATGAAAAGCTATCAGGAAGATCATTCCAAAGGTAATTTGTAGAGGGGAAGGAACCGGATTACAATTTCAGCAGTTACGAAATTATCAACTCTTCGTTACGTCAGAGTAAATGTACACACAACCTTAAAATACACATACTGCTACTTATGCATATATATATATATATATATATATATATATATATATATATATATATATATATATATATATATATATATATATATATATATATATATTTATAATATATACAATATATACATATTGTATATACTATATATAATATACGTAATACATATATAGATAGATAATATATATATGCGTGTATATATATATATGAATATGTGTGTGTAGATAGATAGATAAATAGAAAGACAGATAGATAGGTAGATATATCAAACAGGGTCCAAACAAATCTACTCAAACCTATTCCCGGTGGGTTAACTGTCCCAAGCTTACTGAGCACCCGTTAACACTGTCCTTAATCAAGGCCCAACACAAGCGGTATCGCTTCCTAGAAAACTCAACTTTGCGATTCTTTTTCGGGTTATTTGTTGGTAAGGAAATGAAAGAAAGACTTCTCGATGAAGGTTCAGTTCAAATAAATGTTTTGCTAATATTTAGGCAGCAATCGAAAATTTTCCTTTCAACATCTCATTCGTATTTTTTCAGTAACGTTGGAGGGAAGGGAATATATTTGAAAACGCTTCACATATATATTTTTTTTCTATCTTGAAGCAGATAACATTAAAGAACTGCATTCTTATTCCAAAATCAAATTTGAAGGAACGGTTTATAACCTGGTGAAGCTGCAGTTAACGAAACCTTATAACAGACATTTAGGCCTAAGTTCAAAACGATCACAGGACATTTTCAGAACTTATCATTACTAGATCGGAATTTTGTTTAATGAAATTTCAATGAAAATAGGATTTTAGCAGATGTGTAGGCGTTGGTAAATACAGCCATTAAAACTATTCATCTGCACTGTGAACTATGTGACTAAAAGTAGGAAATATTGCCCGTTATTTAGATGGAAAATGAACTGTCTCAAAGATGGACTAAAAAAAAACAAGTATATGAAATTATCAAGAAAAATTTATCTTTAACACGGAACTGGAAATTCATTTTTATGGAAGACGTTTATTTTGCAACTTCCATTTCCGTAATCCGCTTTGTGGATACTTTTATCAGGTTTCTTTTGATTGCTCTGTTATCTCCTTTTTTCGTCTTGATGATCCTGTTTTCTGATATTTTGTTTATCAAAGCTATCTTGGTACTCTCCCCTCATTCATTTTTCTTTTCTAAGGTAATAACTCCAAAAAAGGGGGAACTGTCTTTTGTTTCCCCTCTCAGGAGAGATTTTAAATGCGATATGTTTTGAACGCAATGCATATATATATATATATATATATATATATATATATATATATATATATATATATATATATATATATATATATATATATATATATATATAGATAGATAGATAGATAGATAGATAATGATAAATAGATAGATATTCTGATATCTTAGGCATTAAATCATGTACCTAGTAATTACTCGACTAAGATGAATTGTAAGGTCACATAGATTTCCTAGCGTTTAACCGCTGTCCGCAATGTTCGTTAAATGGACCATTTCAGCGCCCGTTCCATCGTCGTGCAATATATTTCAAAAGCGAGGATATAGCTGTTGTAGTTATGGATGAAATTCAGCTCGAGTTCAGGCTCAACTAACATCTAAGTGTGCAAATTCTCAGGTGCACAAATGAGGGAAAGAAATAGATAGATAGACAGACAGGAATAGCTGTTAGGCGACACGACTGGTTTCCATGGGAATAAATGTTTTACAGACTTGGAGCATCAAATTGCAAGAGAGAGAGAAAGAGAGACAGAGATGTGTGGGAATATTCTGAATGCTCCATCACTGTATTTCATAAGAATATGCATCTAGAAAACTCGAAAGAGAGAGCGATGGAGTTCCGTATCGACAACAGATTTCAGGCTCACAATATGACTTTTCACAGGAGGAATTCTTGCAGTCTTCCACTGTATCAGGCAGTAATTCATCCTCACTACATCTGCGTAGTTTCATTCTCTAACTACGACATTGCAAAATGAGGCGTCTACAGATTTCCCCGTTCCGTCGTAATCAGTCATGCTTCAGACACCATTGTAACTTCATATAATAACAACTTTCTAATTAGTGGACTGTCATCATGCAAATGACTGGGGTCCTGGCAGAGGTCGCGCTGTGTCTGAGATGAATTACTATGATTAAGGCTTGAGATGATTCACCTTCAAATTAGGTTGTTATATGCAATAATAATTCTGTCTGATTGTACAGTTAGAGTTAGTATTTAATGAAATGACGCCATATTTGAATCCTGATTTATTTAATGAACGAGTGATTCGGAGGAATTTAACACCTCCATCTTTTGCGTGGTAACTGACGTACAATATGTTTACATGAGAGAGAAAATTAATTCAGTATTTAAGTGTGAAATCCTCACTCTTCAAGAAGATGGATTTAAATACTATTCCAAAAAATAACATTCCAAGGAGATAAACTGTATATGCTTGGACTTGAGTTACGCGTGAGCAATTGCTTCTCTAATAAACGAGTACAATGATTTATTCCTTAATCATATTAATGAAAGAGTATACGATTTCATGCAACTCTCTCTCTCTCTCTCTCTCTCTCTCTCTCTCTCTCTCTCTCTCTCTCTCATGCAATCGCACGTGTACAAAAGTTGTCTAAGTTAGTAGTTCGTGAATGAAAATACGGCAGCTTTGCTTTTTTTTTTTTAAGTTCTACCAGTTTCTATTGAAAGCTTTTGTATTTAACAGGAATTAAACGCTTGGAAGATCCTCGTAAGTACAAAAAGGAATCGTAAATAATAAAAAAATGCCCTTTGAGGACCCTAATGAGGGCTAAGTGTTACCTGTAACGTGGCCTTTGAAAGTCGTTGCTATTTTCATACGGGAAGGTTTAAAACATGCTCAGTTTCGTAAAGTAATCGCTCGTCAACGATTTTCAGACTTTTGTACTGCACTCTCCCCGTGATTCAATTGAAGAACAGTAGATGAGTGAAAAGTATGATGAAGGAATTTAACTTCAATAAATGATTCCTTGCAGTTTAGTTGCAAAGTATTGAAGGATTCACTACTTTGTAGAGAGCTTGACTTTTTCCACGTTGATGGAAGGTGAGGTTTCCATTCCAAATTAGAGGCCTCACGTATCATTCCAGTCTGAAATTTGCCGCAGACTTCAGCGAAAAATAGTATTTAGAATTAACATTGAATTTCAATCCGAAAAGGATCATTAAAAAAAACAACATTAATTGTTAAAGTGAAAACTATTCTGTCACATAATTAACTAGATTTTCAAATTTTATGAGGATTGTTTTCAATATTGAAAAGTTTTTGAAACAACCATAGGATAAGTTGGAAGCAACCGGCCACTCTATAGATCTTATTTCGTATAATTTATAATAGGGTACGTAGCGGCCCAGTAGTATAGCGTACCACTTTCCTTTATTACGATTTTAAAAAATAAATAAATAAACGCTTTCCTCCCATCGACTTTAAGTGCAAATCCGAAATCCTTTCTACACAATAACCAAAACGACAGTCAGAAGATAAACCTAATTCCAGGGATTCCCATTTCCGTAGAACAAACATAATTTAGGTCTGAGGTTCAAGGTAGAGTTTACTATTGAAAGAGCCTTCCATTAAGGGTCGTATCTTTCAGAGAAAGGATCCGGAGTGAAGTGGAGAGCTGTTGGGAAACAAAATGCGACGAAAGTAAATTGAATGACCATAAACTCAGTAAAATGAAAAAATACACGAGAGAGAGAGAGAGAGAACACAAATGGTGTGAGGGGTATACACGGCCGCGGTTATTTTTTGAGAAAAAGTGTGTTTGTGTATGTGTCACGTTATATTTTCTTCAATGAAACCATGCACTAAAACAGCCACATTTCTAATCTGATCAGCTGAAAATTAAAATAGGACCTTCTGTCTTACAATGGGTGTGCATATGATATGAAATAACACGAAAAATTAATTTCTGAATTTTTTTTTTATGGAATCAGAAATATTCAGTTACTTAACACACACAAACCTCATGACTGAGAATGTTATAAATGTCGCGATAGGTAAGGTATACCTCACTATATTTACGGTTACTAGGGAGAAAGGCGAATGTAGAATGACAAGCAAGATGATAATTATCATTCCTTTATCGCAGATAAAAAAATACACCAGCAGATGTTATAGTTCATTCACCATTATCCTTCTTGTAGAGTTCAATTTACATAGACGAACTATTGTAATTATATTGCAAGATTGTTCATTTTGATTAACGCTAATAGAAGCAATAGTCAAGTTTGAAAAATCATGTGCCTGGAGTCGATGTTGTTGCAATACAAATTGATATCTTATCGTTACTCAGCTCCAGAACGTATGAGGCTTATATCTTTGATAAATTTTGAGTAATTAAATGAGTGGCTATAATCAACTGTTTATGTTTTGGTTTAAGACTTTAATAAAATATTTCTCTCAGTAAATACATAATGCAAGACTTCGTGTACTTTATGGCACAAGAGTAATATTTCATTAAAATTACAACTAGCAAATTAAGGCTCACACGGAGATGACAGTATGGAAAAAGAATATAGTTGATGTAGAGAATGTTGAAGAATATAGTTGATGTAGAGAATGGTGAAAGTGTGAAGTTATCAAAGATCGACAATATGAAAGAGCGCTCAACTCCAGACAATTCTGATCGTGGCTGAAAACCTACTGATATCCGTCCTGGTTTCTTTTACACCTGCTCAAATAAGGAAAGAATTTAAGCTAGAGTTCGAAGAAGACTTTAGAAATAGAAGGGTAAAAAATGGGTAGAGATGGTGCAAAATAAGAGAACATGAAAAACAAATAATATTAAACATGAACGAAAAATAAATTCAAAACGGGCAAAAATGATTGAGCTTGCTTCTCATGACACCCTCCTACAATTGACGATATCTAAAAAAATTCATGTCGAGTGAATCACAATTATTTTCCTACCAATTGATCGTGTTGTTTTAGAGTATTTTATAACACCTGTAATTGTAAAAAACGAGCAGAAATGGTTCAAATCCCATGTGAAAAAATATTTTTTATGCAAGCAGATTATTATGTCAACGGCAAATACAACAAAAAATTGCCTTAAAGAATCATAGGGGCAGGAGACTGTTCATAAAATAATAATGACTATCGGCGAACACATGATAGATAAGTATACTGACGAAAGACAGGCTTTCATCTGACAGATATGGCAGACTATTTTAGCTATTTGTAAAGTAAATATAGTCCGAGAGACGGACAATATCAAAAACACGTTCTCCCTTACATTTATTAAAAAACGGAAAACAATATAAATTCGGAGGTTTAAAATATTGAGAGCACATATCGCCCCCTCCCCGTTTACAAAGAACACAAAACACGACAGAACATCGGACAGAAAAAGACGGAGGTGCAAAAATAGCATTGGACAACTTTTGGCTTAAATTTAGAGAACACATGCCTGCAATTGCTGTTGCAATGCATAGCCTTGCTCTTGCTGTCGAGATGACTGACACGAGTGCAGTTTGCGTAGGCTGTAAAAAAGTAACAAATTCCTTTGAAAAATAGATTATGTTATTCTCCCTTTTCGATTTCACAAAATGCCAAGCGTTACGATTACCTTGTACACACTAAGAAATACGCACGCACACAGATGTAAATGAGAGAGAGAGAGAGAGAGAGAGAGAGAGAGAGAGAGAGAGAGAGAGAGAGAGAGAGAGAGAGAGAGAGAGAGTTCATGAGATATTAATGCCTTGCCTCGTAAAATAAATTAAATGCCCCTTCTCAGATGAAGAACATAAATACGTGACTTCAATATGGAGGTGCATCGCGAGGAATTTTGTTCCCGAAGGAGTAATGTTCGCTTTTAACCTTTGTCAAGTTGGTATTGAGGATGAGTGATGAATTTCGCCTTTCGCGAAGGGCGAAGAAAGGAACATTTTATATGATGACGGGAGGGGGGCGGGAAGCAAAGCGGATGAAAAATAGCACAAGATGATTTATGACGACTTCAATTTATTAGCAGGAAATAACAGGCACGATTGATTTATGCCGCAAAATTAGACGGGACCGAATCATTAAAACGTAACACATGATGGCGTTGTGTTCTCCTTTGTAGCTTATTTTTAGTTGTTCATATAAT
Source organism: Macrobrachium rosenbergii (assembly GCF_040412425.1). Classification (NCBI taxonomy): domain Eukaryota; kingdom Metazoa; phylum Arthropoda; class Malacostraca; order Decapoda; family Palaemonidae; genus Macrobrachium; species Macrobrachium rosenbergii. The sequence continues at coordinate 29,222,238 of NC_089776.1, read as the reverse complement.
AATGATAATAATAATAATAATAATAATAATAATAATAATAATAATAATAATAATAATAATAATAATAATAATAATAATAATGAACCAAACAAAAACTTCTTTCAGTTTTCTTCTGAAGATGGAGAGAGAAACCCACAAGATTCTTGTGTATAACTTGTTTACTGGTAAATATGTAAGTATTTACCAGTAAACAAGTTATACACAAGAATCTTGTGGGTTTCTCAATAATAACAATAATAATAATACAGATTATAATAACAACAAATTGTTATTATTGACAGCAGTACAGTGCCTTTTTGGATGCTCGGAGAATCAAGATAAAAAATAAGAGTAATTTTTCTGCCTTTAATCCTTGTACTTAGCCTTGTCTCGTATAAATTGAGCCACCGATTAAAATCCACAGAATTGATCAACCAATTAATCAAGTGAATAGTTCGAAAAAAAGTTCGCACTTTTTTTGTCTTTTGAACGGAATGATGCTGTTGTTTACAGCTGAAAACTATTGATCTTTTTTTATGTTTAAAGAATACGCGATGCATTGCCGGAGGAGAGCCGGAGAGAGGCAAATACGTCCTCGTTTTTACTTGACCTCTCATTCTTTGGCTGAGGAACCAATGACTATAATACAGGGAAATGATAAACATTATGAATTTTTACATTTTAAACCTTCAGTGGTCATTTATGGGAGTTTAAAGAAAAAGAGCAATTATTACAAATAACGCATAATGATATATTGCTGAATTAAGCGCTTGCTACAGAATATAATTTTGGAAGGCTCCTCAATTCATATGAGTATGGCTAGGCTACACAATTAAGATGCACAAAATCCAAAAAAGGTGACACCCATTGACAAGGTTATTAATTTAGGTATTTAATTTAGTTCTCTTGCTATTAGGGACCCATGTATAATTTATTTTTGAAATTTCTTCATAATTTAAGCAAAAAATATTACCTAATCCGTGTATTTATAAAATACCAGAAATGTTACATAGTTTAACCCCCTCTCTCTCTCTCTCTCCTTCCAAGTTGGACCACGAACTGATCAATGCCCGTGGAATTTTTGTTTAAAACGCAATGGCCCTCCCGGCTAAAGAACGGTGATTTAGCTGTCTAAAAGTGAATTGAAAAATACCAACAGCGGACGAAGTGATTTTCTATTTTGAAGAAAACAGAATTGTGCTAACATTTATTACAGCCCTGTAATCTAATTGAAAAGGGAGGGTTAAAATGGTACCACGAAAACTTAATTAACTATATTCATAGATTTTTTTTATAATAAATAGTACTCAGTGGAGAAGAGTCATAGCGTAAACTAATTTTAACCAATTTTATTTTTCCTTATGATTCTCTTTTATTTTGAGATGCTGATACCGACAGTGGAAGGTCATATAATTTCCCAGTATTTATCATATATAAGAGCAAATTACAATTCCAGGTTTTGAGTATTCTTATATGAAATGGTTTTTATAATGCTGTACGGTTCTCAAAAACCAACCTGTCTTACATGGAGACAATGTTACAGGGTGTTAAACTGATGATTGCTGACTTACAAACGTAATCCACTCTCTTTTCGCATATGACATTAATACAGGCCAGTTATATAACGAGTAATTCATATGATTTACACCCAAACTTGTTCTTGTTCTGTTAGATGCTCGAATCCCAGATTGGATTGACACTGCTGTGATGCAGAAGAATAAAAGACTTGATGCTTCTGGAGGGCTTTGGGGGTATATTCCCCGTAGAGGGGTAGTGCCGTCAGTGCGCCTCATGCAGTGCACTGTAGGCTTTACTTAAGGTTCTTTGCAGCCCTAGCTGCAACCCCTTTCATTCTTTTTACTGTACCTCCTTCCATATTCTCGTTCTTCCATCTTACTTTCCACCCGCTCCTAGCGACAGATTCATAGTGCAACTGGTTTCAAACTTTTGCTGTCAATTTCCGTTTCAGCGCTGAATGACCTCATTGGTCCCAGCGCTTGGCCTTTGGCCTAAATTCTGTATTCAATCAATCAATCATTCTGGAGGTATATTGCAGCACACGTTCCTGTTATGATTGTGAGTGCATTTCATACCAGTTTTAGATAGGGTTCATGATGGCATTTTCCGATTTCGTATGTCAGAAATTTTCTAGATTGTGGCGTTGATGGAATTAACCAAGTCTTACTTTGCTTTATGTTAAGATCAACTTTGCTTCTTTATTTATTTACTTATCTATCTGCAGAGAGGAAGGGTTCTTGTCAGACTGACAGGTAACATTTATTTGCGGTTTCTGCAATAAAGTCAATCTTAGGCATAGACCTGTGAAATTTAGCTTTCAAGCTATTCATGTCCTCAAGGATAAGAGTGATCAGTATCGAGATTATAAATGACAGTGGCGTTAATGACAATGAAATTGGCGGCAATAAGGCAAAAAAGGGCTTGCGAATAGGTAATCCTGGAATAATGGTCCAGCGACGACTACACCTCTTCTGCTGACAACTTTTAAATTTTCTGTTTTTTCATGTTTCTGTTCAATGACCCTTATGATTGTCAAGTTTTTTGAGAGGCAAAGTTTTGATGCTTCCTTCGTCTTAATACCAGACCCTTCTTTACTTTTTGTTTTTTTTTAAATCTGGGGCTAGATGAGGTCATTGGGTCGCCCTCTCCTGTGATCAGCGCTCCTAACAAACGTTTTATTGCACTGAACGTTGCACCATTTTCATGGAGCGCTCAGAAATTATATATTGCTAGTTCAGCGTTATTTGAGTACAAGAATATATTATATACGATAATCTTCTCGTGATAATTTATTACCCCGTAACAAAATATGCTATATATTTTCTCCCATTTTTTCAAGCTAAAGTAAAACGGAAATTTATCCATAAAAGACTTTGGTATACACTTCAAGTATCAGGTAACTTGCGCCGATATATAAAACCATTTCTCTCTCTCACACTCGCCTTTCGTGTCGAAGAGAGTCAGATGAATGTGAAATATGATTTTCATTGAACATTCGTATTGTATTCTTGATAAATGTAATTGCCTCAATAACACGAGGGGGGAATTATCATTAGCACTAATGCTTATGATGAAAAGATTTATAGAATTAAAGACGAAAGTAAGGCTATAAATGATGGAAGTGTTGTTATCTGGGGAAATACCGTTGGTGGTTACGTGTATCATTTCTTTTGACGAAAACCTTTCATTTTTCCTTTTCTCGAAAGTCACTTCTACAGCCACTACTTTAAACTTCTTAAGTTATGACTAAGGAATTAATTACCATCTCCTCACATCAAGTCAGTACGAGATGGAAACACCAACAGGAATTGGATTTTGAAATGGCATTGACCAGGAAAATTAAGTTGGGGAGAAGTATTAATTAGGGAAAACTATCGAATGGTTTTATGACGAATGCTCTGGAAAATGTGGAGCATTAATCAGTAAGCAGAGTTAGAGTTAGCTCATCACTGATCACTCATTATTGCTTTTAATAATAATCTTCCTTCCCCTTGTCCATGTCGTAGTTGCTATCAACAGCAATCGACTAAAGAGGTTAAACCTTTTGCTGATAGAGAGATCCTAGACTATTGAGGAATCGCAGCCATTCAACTTTCTTCACCAGGTGACAGAGAGAGAGAGAGAGAGAGAGAGAGAGAGAGGCGGCGGGGGAGGGGAGGGGGCAGTGATTCTTGTTTCTTAATAAAGACTTGGAGAGTAAACTCCATAATGTCAAAGGATGTAAGCAAGTTGAGCATGAAACCCATTTCCTTACGGGCAAATATCTTCGTACTACTAGCTTGAGACACTACCATTTTCTTTCACTTCATCGTGACCTTTATGCCGAGGCCCTTCCTCTCTTCTTCCACTTTCATGGCATCAAACCAGGTCCTCTTAGGCCTTTCTCTCCTCTTTCCTCCTAACACTTTTCACTGAAGCTAATTTTGACCAATAGAAGTATCCCAACATTTTCCAGCCTTGCATTTCTGTGCCACATATTCCACGTTAGCTACTTCTCTCTATAGCATACAGTATCCACGCTAACTCCAGAGGAATGTTGACTTAACAGTCCATTTATGCAAGCTAGCCTTTGCTTATGATAACCTCTAGGTTTCCCTCTAACCTTTTGCATTGAAAGGGTTAGTGAGTTCTATGTGTGTAGATCAAATTTTCGGGTTTCTGTGTGTCTGAATATACATCTATACATTTATTCAATGTCAATTTAGTTTGTCAGTTTTTCATCTCTAGTGTTTCAAATGAAGGCTTCAAAACCCATCCTGCCCCCCTTTGTGAGAAAGCTTTAGAGACAATTTGTTCTCAGAGCAATTATGAAATGCAGTAATTTGTGTGACATTTCCTACCTTTGATGTATCAACAAAATACTGAAATTTTCAGTTACATACAAACTGACCTACTTAATTCCAACAAATTGTATAACACTGTGGTTGATCGTTACACAAATTAATACATATTTCTCACGGAATCTCTACATGAAATGTTTAATTAGAGTTTCCACGCAAACAGCAAGGCTCAAAAGCAAACGGATGGCCATAGGGCCTATATTAAACCATTAGATTTTTAAAAGCCCTCGACTGACAAAGATTTGGAAAAGCTATATTAACTCGAGGTTATAACTTATAAATCAGAATTATATGGATGCCATTGCTATGACGTAGTTTTAAGTGTGCTAGCATTTTAAAATCAGTTGATCAAAATCTCAGTCTCAAAGTATTTTTGCAAATAATGTTTCGCAGTATGTCACAGTATTTTCTCTTTTTTTTTTTCATTGAAACCTTTCGTCTGGTATCTGGGTTTTTTTTTTTTTTTTTTGTCGAGAATTTGGTCTCAACCCTTTAAAATCGTCAAGGACTTTTTCTCTATATGTATCGTTCTTATTTGATGTACTTTCTGGTTTAGAATATATATATATATATATATATATATATATATATATATATATATATATATATATATATATATATATTTATATATATATATATATATATGTATATATATATATATATATATATATATATATATATATATATATATATATATATATATATATATATATATATATGTGTGTGTGTGTGTGTGTGTGTGTGTTTATGACTGTGCGTGGCTGTATTCTTATCTACTATTTAAAAAAAAAGGCAATACCTTTCAAGTTCTTTGGAACACTTTCTAAAAAAATTGTTGAATTTTATCCCATGATAAGTGCATCATTAATTTTTATGCACGGCAGTCACTCAGATATAGATATGCACAGTCAACTTTTATTTTACTCAACAATGTTTTCGTAATACCTGACACCCCACTGCGAATGTCTTCACTAGATTAATCTAGTTTTGAGCTTTTTCTTCTCTCTGATTAAGTTTCTGCGCAGCAATATTAACAGGTCACCTCATATCTTTGCAATCTGAATGTTATGTTGACATATCGCGCATTTGGAAATCTACGGTAATAAGAAGGAAGAGTTAAATTGATATATTTTCTTTTCTGTAAATGATTTCATATATGCTGTTAGCATAAACATCTCTTCATTAAAATCACTGAAAAAGAAGAGGGAATTTTTCAAGTAACGAAGTGGAAAAGTTAAAAACACACTCGTATATTTTTAAATATATTATGAAAATAATGTCACAAACATTATTATCTCAAAATTTCCCTTCATAATTTCTTTTGATAATATATATATATATATATATATATATATATATATATATATATATATATATATATATATATATATATATATATATATATATATATAGGTGGTTTCAACAGTAGCAATGGATGTTCCTATAATCCTCTTATTGATAGATTTAGCATTGAGTTCCTACTCAAATTTCTCTTAATAGATAGAGAAGGACCTCATTGCCTGTAATACCGGTAATACAGGCTTTTCATCGTTATGAAAATGTCTTAGACAACACTGCCTTATTTATATTCAGTATTCATCACGCGCTTTTACACAACCAGACTTTAGACCAGGAATGAAGAACATAATGGAGAATGGAAGTTTTGAATTGATTATAAACATCTAACCAGTGAAGAAAATAAGAGAATATATATATTTAGTTAAACAGCAATATAAATCATTAACGACAAAAATAAGTAGAAAATGCACCGAAAAGTCTCTTCGGCGCAGTCGAGTTTTCTGTACAGCCGCTACAGCGTATAATCAAGGACGTCAAAAATAGATCTATTTTTGGTGGTCTCGGTATAATGCTGTATGAGCCGTGGACCAGAAACTTTAACCACGGCCCGGTGGTGGCCTATCCTATATATCGTTGTCAGAAGCACGATTATGGCTAATTTTAACCTTAAATAAAAAAAAACTACTGAGGCTAGAGGGCTGCAATTTGGTATGTTTGATGACTGGAGGGTGGATGATCAACATAACAATTTGCAGCCCTCTAGCCTCTGCAGTTTTTAAGATCTGAGGGCGGACAGAAAAAGTGCGGACAGAAAAAAAGTGCGAACACAATAGTTTTCTTTTACAGAAACCTAAAAAGACGTTCTTCCACGATATAATGAAGTCATTATAGCATTTTTTGTTATGATTGATATTTAAGCAGAATGGATTCTGGCGCAGAAAATATAGGCTGTTTTTACAAGTTTCCTACAATTAATATTTTACGTCAGCTTAAATGCAAAGGGAATGTTTTTCCCGTTGCTTAATTGCAGTTTTTTCACAATAATCTTATTCTTTCCAATAAATTATTCATATTTATGTCTTAATATTTTTCCATTGAATTTACGTATATAATTCATAATAAAAGTACAAATGGTTTCCAATACCATTCATTTTTAGTTTTTCGATTTTCAGTTCTTTCAAATATATTAAATTGATTTTTATTTGCTTTGAAGTGACTGGTGTGTTACAGATAGAACAAAATCAGTCATATGTTTCTTTATTTTACACCTCTAAAGAATTTTCGTTAATATAGTAAAGTTCATATGCCATCTTTTCAGAGAGTGGAAACATTTCTGAATAATTTCCATTTCATCAGTTAAGTGAAACACTTGATTTTTTCCTGAGAAATATTCTTCCTCATAATTGACTGTAGAAGAACGGACTCTGCTTGGCATAATCAGTCAGTACATTAGCGAAATATTCAATCTTTCCTTGTGCAATACTTCAGTATTGATCAGCTGCTGTTTTCGCACTGGCTTGTCCTTTGTACTTATCTTACGATGGTGGGCTGCAAATTTTTTCAGCCATTTTCCTCGCAGTCACATCAATTGCAGACGCAGCTGCTAATGTCGCCGCGTATTTTTATGTACTGTGACCCCACTTCCTTTTCAGCAATATTTAAGGCTTTTTCTTCCTCTATATGACAATATTTGTAGTTTTCTCAGGTATGTGGTTTCTTTTTTCACTATATTCAGGCGTTGCTTTTCTTTTCATTTCCTAAACATTAAATTCTGTTGTTTACAATAGACTTATTTTTCTTTTACTTGTTCCGAACTTGTCCTCTTTACTCTTTCGTCCTGCGTAAAAATATATCGTCCATTATCAATAATGTTCACTTCAAGAGCCTTTCATATCACTAAATCAACATCTACGTGTCGCCTTGCCCCCTTCGACCTTTAACTTTGCACAAATATCAAAATATTTCTTGAGGATACTCTCACTGAGTACGCTAAACAGTCTGATTTGAAGAATCAGTTGTAAGGAAGCGTGTTTCGTTTGTCAGTGCGCAAGTATGTTGTTCCTTAAAATTCTGGAATCTTGCGATTTCACATATCTACTCAGTTTAAGAGAGAGAGAGAGAGAGAGAGAGAGAGAGAGAGAGAGAGAGAGAGAGAGTTAAGTTAAGTATACCTTAGTTTAACCAGACCACTGAGCTGATTAACAGTTCTCCTAGGGCTGGCCCAAAGGATTAGACTTATTTTACGTGGCTAAGAACCAGTTGGTTACCTAGCAACGGGACCTACAGCTTATTGTGGAATCCGAACCACATTATACCGAGAAATGGATTTCTGTCACCAGAAATAAATTCCTCTAATTCTTCATTGGCCGGCCGGAGACTCGAACACGGGCCTAGCAGAGTGCTAGCCGAGAACTCTACCGACTCGTTCAACGAGGAACTGAGAGAGAGAGAGAGAAAAAATAAAATTATTATATTCTTGAAATACCATCTTCTCTCTTTCTCAGGTACAATTCGCAGTTTACAGGAAATAAACAAAAAGTAAAACTTAAGTTGTGACAACATAACACCTTCATAAGTGTATCAAAAATTGCTAAGAAAGTAAATTAGTCGATACTTGATATCTCGTGATAAATCATCTTCAATATGTTAAATACTACAACCATTGTAACATCTGTTTTGTATTCTGACTTGCTTTTGTTATTTAGCCAAGTTACCTGTCTGTTTTCTTAACGTTCCATTCATCTAAAGCGGTTCAGCGATGCTGTTGAAAAAGATTTGATATTGGAGAGGACCTACTTTTTGCTTCAAGCCCAAGTGGATGAGTTATAGCATTCTATCCATTTACGCGGATGCCCTCCTGCTGCTGAGTCTGAAACTACAAAAACACTATTGATTTTTGACAAATTAAATAAATTATAAACTCGTGAATCCTCTACGCTAAGGGAATTCTTAATCCACCGAATCCGATAAGTTTTCCTTACCTGATTATTACGCTGTCGAGAAGCAAGCATTTGTTTAGTGAAAGAAGAAAACAAGTAAAAATACGCCGAAGTTTTCTGTACATCGTATGATCAAGGCCACCGAAAATAGATCTATCTTTCGGTGGTCTCGGTATAATGCTGTATGAGCCGCGGCCCATGAAACTTTAACCACGGGCCAGAAGCACGATTACGGCTAACTTTAACCTTAAATAAAATAAAAGAACTACTGAGGCTAGAGGGCTGCAATTTGGTATGTTTGATGACTAGAGGATGGGTGATCAACATACTAATTTGCAGCCCTCTAGCCTTAGTAGTTTTTAAGATCTGAGGGCGGACAGAAAAAGTGCGGACGGACAAACAAAGCCGGCACAATAGTTTTCTTTTCAGAAAACTAAAATAGCATACACACACACACATACACTGAAACAGCATCTGAACCATCTCAAAAAGGAATCAAATCTCCCTTGGCGCACAGTCCGCTTCAGCATTTCCCTCAGATCTTAAAAGCTACTGAGGTTAGAGGGCTGCAAATTGGTATGTTGATCATCCACCCTCCAGTCATCAAACATACCAAATTGCAGCCCTCTAGCCTCAGTAGTTTTTATTTATTTAAGGTTAAAGTTAGCCATAATCGTGCTTCTGGCAACGATATAGGATAGACCACCACCCGGCAGTGGTATAAGTTTCATGGGCCGCGGCTCATATAGCATTATACCGAAACCACCGAAACATACATCTATTTTCGGTGGCCTTGATTATACGCTGTTGCGGCTGTACAGAAAACTAGATTGCGCCGAAGAAAATTCGCCGCATTTTTTATTTGTTAATACTAAGTTCAAAAATATGATGCATTAGAAGTCATGCGTGGTTCAATATTACTGTCATGATATTCGGCTGTGAGAAACTCTCTCTCTCTCTCTCTCTCTCTCTCTCTCTCTCTCTCTCTCTCTCTCTCAGGCAAGAGACGGTTTCGCTTGTCTGAACATAGTCCCGAGAAGGAAGGAAGGGCCTGCAGCGTAATTAAAATAGTTTGTAGCTTGAAGTCATACCTCCCAGCGATTGTTTGCCTTTGCAATTTAGGGAAATTGCTTCCGGATCTGTATTTAGTATGTCATATTACGGAGCCTCTTCTGTGTAGACATTATTTTTTATTACGTCACGCTCATTATACTATATAAATACATAGCTATTAAAATTATATACATTTCACTCGAACAACATTGTAATGATAAAAACAGGAATCCGATCATAATTGTCTTTGAACCAGTAAATTTTCGATAAGTTTTATTGTAAGAAAGATCTCCTGGCCATTTACGTAGAGTTTTTTTTCTTCAAAACATTTATACGTATGCGTACAGTATAAAATGGCATTGTATGTACTTGCGCTTACAGCTAAAAATGTTTGCACCAATTACAGCAATATGATTTTGCTATAACGAAACACAATTAGCTGCCAATTTGGAGTGTTGTCCGTCGATTTGTAAGGGGAGAAATGTAAAAAACTTCGCTCTAATAAGATCTCTTTTAATTTCTCGAACAGGAGAGAGAGAGAGAGAGAGAGAGAGAGAGAGAGAGAGAGAGAGAGAGAGAGAGAGATATCATAATTTCCGTTTTTCCGTGATGATCTCATAGACATAAAATAGATATTCCCGAACGCCTATATGTACCAAACGTCCATTTGAGGCCACTACACTTATCGAGACACCTTTCTTTGATCGAGGTCTTCTTTACAGTTTTGAATTTCTCTGTTATGGAGGTGGAAACTGAGATATGTGTGCCATTTACATTTAAGGATAAATAAGGGAACTCATTTGTTACTTCCACTATGTTGTTGCAGACTTGAGAATAAATTTACTGTAATTATTTCATCACTTTACCGAGAAGTTGCTACATTTTTTGGGGGAGAAGCCGAAAAAGGTTAAAGGTCAAATAATGTTTTTCATTCGCGTTACTACTTCGAAAAAATTTTGAGGATAAATCTACCTACACCATGAATATTCATCAATGCAAAGTTGTACTGTCATTATATTGCTTTTCATCTTATTAATGAGGTAAAACAAGCAAAAAATCAGGATCGTTTGTCAGTATATCACGAATTTATCGAGAAGTAAACATCAGCCTATAATATTAATTTCGTATTCTAACATCGTCACCAATATGCAGCTCAGAACATAACCCTGTTGTCTAGGTCTTGTGGCATTCTGTTAGAAATTCGACTGTTACTGTGGTGTTAGTTAACGGCACTACCTACCCTAAAAAGTATAGCAGTGTAGAGCAACTCACAACGCCAGAGAGTGAGAGAACTCCCACTTCGAGGCAAAGTGGTTTTACTTTACTGTCCACGTCAGGTGCCTAGAGTTGATATATCTGCTCTCTTCTGGGACGTCTTAAATGTGAGAGAAAGATATTGTGGTCTGGTGTGATTGCATAGACCCGATTATGCAGAGTTGTAGTTAGATTCGTTAGAGATTAGCGAGTTGAGAACCAACAAGATAAATGAGATTTGGAATTGTCTCAGACTATGCAGATCTATTAGTTTTCATTCTTGGAAAAACATGCATGTACCATGAATGAAGAACTGTTCACAAAAGTTACAGAAAATGTACATTTTTTGGATTGGTTTCATCCAAACCAAAAATAACCCTTAAACCACCTCCAGGTATATAGGCGACAGTCACATATCAAATAGGACTACTCACTACTATTTGTGATTTAAATGAAAAGATTATAATAATATATGTAATAAATGTCATTCACCTGATAAAATATACGCATTTCTTATCTGACATGTTTTTGTTTATTAAAATATACCAAAAAATAATATCTAAAATTACTGAAAATCATTTTTTTGTGATCTGAACAAAATTCCATAAGTTTTCTTTTAAAATTCCGAAGGTTGAACAGAACCTACAAAAATAGACCGATCCGAAAATATTTTTGGTATTCAATCGAACCATACTCCTTCAACAATGGCAACTCACTTGTAAGCTACAGATGATGCCACCTTTAGGCCTACGCCTCCAAATTCTAATAAGACACTCAACCACGGAAAAGCAATAGGAATAAGCCCATGGACTACTCGTTGGGTCAGTATTCATAATTCACTCAATACTGAGCATTTCCTGCCGTGTATTATTTTTATCACAAAGGCTTCGAAGACTGAAAGCCTTTCTCTGCTCAGTCTATTGTTCTCTGTCCCTCTCAACCTTCGGAAGTTGCGAAAGAATGAGTCACACCCGAAGACTGCTCTCGCCTCTACAGATATTCTTTAATTAGGGGAACGATTTTGTCTCACATCTAAGATGAAAAATACATCAGTCAAGAAGATAATTCAGCAATTAGATTAATGAAGTCTATGTCATCACAATTACTCGAAGTTTTCGGGGCAATGGATCCCTTCGGTGGGATTCAATGTCGAACACGAGGAAAATGAGCTTTCTCTTATGGTAGAAGGTAGAGGCTAGCGCATAGGAAGTTACCAAGTTATGGAATTTTGTTCCAATGACAAATTCACCGAATGATTTTCAGTAATTTTAGATATTTTCTTCAGTATTTCAATAAATAAAAAAACATCAGATAAGAAATGAATACACTTTATCAGGTGAATGAAATTTATTACATATATTATATAATTTTTCCATTTAAATCACAAATAGTAGTGAGTAGCCTTATTTGTCGTATGACGAGACGAGCAGTAGTGGCAACTGGCAACCACAACATGATTATTTTTGGTTTGGATTAAACCCAAAATTACACCAAAATTACAAATGTTCGTATGTATCTCTCCCAGTAAGGATCCGGAAGTACATTCTTACCGACGCGGAGTAAATTATTACATAAATGGTCAAATAGAGGATAATTATTAATTGTTTCCTTTTTCTACGATTAGATAAAAAATATTTTATCAAAATAAATCTACTGAAACGGAGTAGCTAGACTAGACAGTTTTCTGTGGCCAATATGAGATTTGAGGAGTTTTGGTCCCTGTGGGACACTTACTCAAAAATGTATTGCAACATACTTCAAAACTTTTCGGACAACATTGTGTAATGGCGGCATCTGGCGCTATTTGTCAACTCCGGCGTGAGTGCATAAACAACCACTGATACTACTGGTATGTCACAGAAGCTACCTGTAGTTTCCCTTAAACAGATTTTTGTATATACATATTGTTGTAATATGTTACTTGATTAAAGGATGTTAGTGTAATATTCCAAAGGTCATCACTGTTATGTTTTTTTTTTATTTCCAGTGGCCATCACTATCTTAATGTTTCATCTTTTTCATGTGTGTGAAATTTTTAGACATAGGCCTACGGCTATTGCAAGATGAAGTACTTCCCTTAGTAACATCAATACTTACGACTTCTGTAAAGATTTTCAGGCCTATTATTATGAATCAAATTTTTATCATAAATAATGAAACACACACGTCGTCCAAAATTTCAGTATTGTAAGAGAGGGTCAGGAGATCAGTTCCCAAACTGCATTCCTTTATAGATAAGGCGGTGGTCAGGGAGGCTGAGTCTCAACGCAGAATTTGTCACCATCGAAAATTTTTTTCGACTCAAAAATAAGAATGTTGGCATATATTACGATTATTTTTATTTCCTCGCTTTCAAAAAATCATGACACAGGCATCGATTTGTCTAATAGCAATCATAAAATTCATGTGAAAAAAAAAAAAAAAACATAATAACCATAAAACCAAAATATTTGGCGTCATGTCTCACATACCTCGGCTGACATGAAAAAAAGACAGGGAACGAAGTCGTCCATAGTAAACTTGTTTTGCCAATCCTGATTAATAATACCACTGAAACAAAAAAAAATTAATTAATCTCATATTTCCAGTTATTCAGCTATGAAACTCGCATATTTAAATATATATACAAGCTTGATTAACCCATTCTAAAACGAATTTCCACCATGATTTAATGGGATTCGCTCAAGAAAAAGCATACTCATATATTATTGCCATGAGTGAAAAAAGGCTAACGGATGTGAAAACGGGAAAAGAATAACTTCAGAAAAGACAAATTTATAGAAAACGGAGCTGTTGGAAAACGGCAGAGAATTAAGGATGAAAGGAAGGTGTAAAGTAGAGTAGAGAAGAAGAATCCGCACGACAGGAGAACAGTCGTCGATATCACAATCTGATATTTACGAACTCCGCCTCGTAAATTCTCGGAGGAAGTCAGCGGAAAGAAATTATGTTCGTTTATCGCCTTCGTAATAGACCTATTATTCTCTCTTTACTGCAGGATACGGCACTTGCCTTTATTCTTTTGTTTTGTTTTGTTATTTTCGGCCACATGTACAGTGATTTAAAAGGTAGGCTCCTTATACCAACTAACTTACTCATTAGCTGAATCTTGCCTTAGAAATGTAATTCAAAGTTAACTTTAGTTTCCTGATATCTGGTCAAATGACATATCCTGGGCCAATCGACCACATCGTAGGACTTCTCTGGTGTAGCAAGTCCTACGTACAATAAAATATCAATGGGACTTTTCATAGATCCATTTAGTAAGAGCGACACTAAGCTCAATGTCATTTTAAAAACTAAGTAGAGTAACATATATCTGTATTGTCCGATGTTATGATGATGCATAAATGACATTTCCTGACTTTTCAAAGAATATTAAACGTGGACCTTTGCAGGAAAGCATCTAGACTACTCTGAACAAAGAGGATTCTCTTAACATAGATATCACTATCAAATAATTCATTGAGAACAGTGAATCACATTTCTAGACTCTCAGAAGGCTCTCTTTAAGGAGTTCATCCCAAAATGGAGGAAAATCAGGTGTAAGTGGAAGAGAGAGAGAGAGAGAGAGAGAGAGAGAACAAAGGCAAGGAATAGAATAAAATCATGTCGAGGCTGGTTTCTGAATTACAAGCGGTTCATTTCTCACTAAAATTAGAGAAATTATTTCTTACCCACTGGGTAGGCAAGAGCAGTTTTGCGGCTTTCATATAATGCAATAAAAAAAAAAAGTTAACCTGAAGTATTCCAAATCCCTCAGTGCTCTCTCTAGTCGTCCAGTGACCAAAATTCGTAAGAAAATGCTGAGTCGCCGAAGCGTGAGCGTCTTTGAGGTTAATCTCGTAAAAGTCAAGATAAGAAGTTATCAGACAGATCAAAGGGCAAGTCTTTTTTTAAATACGCCTCGATTTGGGTGCTCTCTCACTAATTCCATTGCCTCATACAGTCTGGTAAGGATGAAAGCAAAGGGGAAGGATTTCCTCTTGTAGTAGAAGTGAAATAGGATGAATTTTTAACAAATCCTTTTCATTTTATCAGTCTGTTATAAAACGCATATCTAAATGAGTTAGTAATACAGTTTCCTCTCAAGCTGTTAGTCAAAATTTTTTATTATTATGCATTAAGATATAAGGGGAGGGAGTTCTTCTTATATACAGTAAAAGTGAAATAGGATGAAGTAAAAAAAAAAAAAAAGGTTTTTCATTTTATCAGTTTGTTATAAAACACATATCTAAATGAGTTAGTAATTCAGTTTCCTCGCAAGCTGTTTGTCATAATTTTTTTATTATGCATTAAGATATAAAAATATATGCAACTCAATTAGAGGGATTGTAATTTTGCACTAGAAGACTTGAAGCTATGACCGAGATAGACGTTAGGGGAAAATGCAACGAGCATAAGGCCTTCATTTTGAAACAAGGTAAAACAAATGTGTTGAAGTACAAATATTTCAGAAAAGAATTGGAAGTGAAGACTTAAGCTTTGATTTTGAATATTTTCTTTCTATATATTTATGGTACTGGAACAGCAACACTCTTCAGAAAGACTAATTTAACAGTTAACTACATATAAATTCTAATATTGAAGACTACATGTGATATAGTTTCTTGTATTGAAGATAGATATAACAGAACTCCACCTAACGAAGAAACGTCCATCATAAAACGATATATCATGAGAACTTTGTTTGTCTGAAGGTCGCTCCGTAGTTGACTAGCGACTAGAAGCAACAGGTCGGTTACTGGTCCATCCATGAAGCAAGCTTGTCTTCACCTCATTTCCTTATGTAATATTTAATACTGAAGGCCTGAAACAAAATCTGTTGTGCAGTAAAACTTCAAGTCATTTTATCATTTCTAAAATATCATTTCATTTTATATTAAATATTTTGATGTTCATAAAAAGTAAACTCTACGTAATGAAACTTCACATAATACTGGACCTCATTTTCACGTTACTTATTTATGTGAAAAAGTAACAATCTTAATTTCTTCTTGAATTTGAAAAGCTTCGTCAGTCGGTGACAAGAAATTTAGTTTTCTTTCTTTGACTGCAATGCAAGTTACAAGTATAAATTAACAAAAGAAGAATCATGTTTGGATACGTGATACGCTTTAATTGTGCTTTTGTGCGCAGTGATCACGACGATGCATTTATACGTAAGAACGTCGATAATCAATTAAAAGTCATAATAAGAGACTGAGGGCTTAATATTTTCCAGTGTATTCATAAAAGATAGAAGGAGCTTTTGTAGCACACGTTAAGAGACCATAAGTGTAAATAATTGTTCATTATACGATGAGTTTATCCAAATAGATAGGAGGTGTTTAATAAGTATACATATGTATATATATATATATATATATATATATATATATATATATATATATATATATATATATATATATATATATACCATATATATATGTTATATATATATATATATATATATATATATATTAATCCATGCATATGTTTTGTATTTGTGTCACTTAATTTAATCATTCATGATATTTGCATAAGCGTATTACCAATCAATCCAAAAAACCAATTTAAATAGAAATTTGGTCCTGGGTGACAAATTACCATTTCATTGAAATAACACAACTATCGGTGAGTGTTCATTGACAAAGGAAGTGATATAAAATAAAAATCTATATAATTAACAAGATGGGAACACATAGCTGCACAGAAATAATGCCTTTGATTTTTGAAATGAACCTTACCTCTCTATTACTTGTATATAGCTTTGACTTCCGCGCCAGTGGGAGTTCGGCAGATTGAAACAAAAACCAGAACACTCGGTTTTCTATGAATAAACTTCTTCTATCCATCTACTTCCCTCATCCTCCGCCAGGGGACTAATAGGTACAAACACTAATGGCCGGCTGCGACCTGGCAGTCTACTACTGCTGTCGCCGGGTCTGTTTTGTTGGTTTGTTATTTTATTTTATATTATTATTTTTTAAATTCGTTCGGTACGATCCTATAAGGTAAGAGTTGCCGTAATGGGCATTATTACAGTTTTATTACCTCAGGATATGTTTTGCTGAGGGAAAAGTTATGATTGGATAACTAAATGAATCGTAACAACGAAATGCGGCAATTGATCGTGAACGAAGAGAACTTGTTAGGTTGTAGAATCACTTTTGAGGATAATACTAGTAAGACGAAGTTAAAGGATGCCTGTATTTTCTGCTTAACAATTTAGTAACTGGTTAGGTCCTCTGCTACTTAGCTGCGTTTTGTTACTCCAAATGAACTTTCCATCGAGTCGGGGCTTTAGATTTGATAGGATGGAGTCATTCATTATTATTATTATTATTATTATTATTATTATTACCCTCCCAAGAATAAATTTATTATTATTATTATCGGATTCAACGCCCCACTTTTTATTACCTTGTCCTTCGCCCTCCCAAGAATAAATTTAGGTAAGTTTGGGTTGCCTTTACCTTAAAGCTATTGGAAGAAATCTCGGTCAACGTCCCCACTTTTTACCTTGCCCTTGGCAAGTCCTGTCTCTCTCCCTCGTTTGCTGGGAATCGAAAGGAACCAGGACATGTCAGCCCCAAGGTTTTTAACTCTGTAGCCTATGTGTTCCTGTGCATTGCTCCAAGGCCTCCTAAAAACTAAAAAACATTGTAGTGGGATGCCTTTTGTGAACTTTTCCGTGTGAAAAAATTAACTTTTTTGCTAACCATATAATTTTCTTAGAACTTGAAAATAATCTTGTCGGTCGTTTCCCCCACCTGCAAAGTACTTCCCTGGGAGTGTTTAACCTGGCCAAAATAACCTAAACTCATAAAAGCAAGCAAAAGCAACACTGAAAAACGTCAACTCCTAACCTAACTTATGGGCATGGCAGAAAACCAGGGCTGGTTCAGCAAAAGGAAAGGTACTGCACAAAAGGTACATCTCAAACATGGCGTTTGCCTCCTGGAATCCAGGGAAAAAGTCACAGAAAAAAAAAAGTCTCAGTAATCTTCCTTAGATAGTGACCCCCAAGGGTTTTAACTCTGTATGTATCCACCTGTGCAGCATGTGTATAACAAGGCCTTTGGGGATTACCATAAAAACATGAACAAAACATTGTAAATGTCGTAATGACAATGACTCCCAAGAAATTTTGTGAATTTTTCCGTGTGACTATTACCGGCCAAAATTAACTTTTTTTTTTCTGTAACTTTTATCCTCTGACTTTATTACTGGCCACTTACAAAATATGTCTCCGTTAACGTCACTTTTTCAAGACCTTCTTTAATTTTTCCGTGTTGATTGGTCTGTAGTATTTTTAGGTAAAATCATGCCTTGTTGAACGGAAAGTTACCGTTTGCTTTATAAAACAGTTGAGCAAAAAGGATTGTCTAAGTATAAGTTCTCCACCTGGGTGAAACAATGTTAGGTTCTGAGGTGAGCCAAAAAACCTCTCTCAGACTTGGATCTTTGGTTTCCCTGGAATGCAGTATTGGTATGTGGATTTTTTCAGCCATTTATTCCCTTATTTTTACGGTTTTTCGATAATGACATATATAACTGTCTTTGCAGTTTTGATCCATCAGCAGCTTAGGTTTAACGGACCCAATTCCCATCCCCACTTGCTACAGTTTAAGGTAATTTACAGTCCTGTGACTTGCATTTTTTCACAAGTATTCTATAGAAAATGTCAACCTATTGCAGCGGCTTGATCTACCCTTTTTTTTCTGCCTTTTATCCTGTGACTTTATACACCTATCACATTGGATTGGCTCTGTAGTATACCCTTGACTTTGCCTATTGTCTAAGTATAAGTATCAGTTAGGTTCTAGTGAGAAGCCTAGACTGTCATGCATGTTTTTCACCTTAGGTTTATCCATTTGCTACACCTTCCGTTTTTCACTTATTCGCACCTATTGCTTGCCCCGCCTATGGTTTGTACACATATTGCATGCACGCCATACATGTCTTTTGGTTTGCCCATCCCATCGCTTGTGCATTTATGGCTTATATGCCTTTCATGTGCGCCCCTTGCGCCTGCACACCCATGATTGTGTTATCGTGTGAGCTTCTATGGCTTGTATGCCTCACTCATGCATCCTATGACTTGTTGTGTCCATGTGGCCTGTGCGCTGATCACCGGGGCACCTTTAGTTTGCACTAATACATTGTGGGCATATTGCCTGTATGCCTTTCACTTGCACGTCTACCGATTGTGCTGGTACTCTTCCTCGACTTTGCCTGCCTATAGAGAAACTCGGCATGCGCAATTGTTTTTGGCTTGCATTTAAGTAACAGGTGGTGGCTATTAGTAGTTTCAACATTTAGTTTTGACTCGTTATCCACTTGGGGAGGCTCTGTTAGTAAACAGCAATAAACTGCTGCTGTTATGCTATCGAGCGTGGTAGTCTTCGCCCTGTTTTTCTGGCGTACCTTTGATAGCTAAGACTTGTCCTGCCTTTTCTGTGGTGGAAGGGGAATTGCTTGTTCTTCTGTTGATTGATGAATCAGGTGTCTGATATACAACCAGTGTATAAGTGGACGCAATTTTTTTGAAGACGTTATTTACTTTCTGTTAGGTTAGGTTAACATATGATTTTGTGGTAATAGAACTTTCATTTGAGCTGTGGCTTGTCTATGTTCAAGGCTGTAATGCAGTTCATGTAAAGGGAGCCTCTCTTAAGATATTTCCTTCTTGCTGCCATATTGGAGAGAAAGAACTACTTTGTAATCTAACGTTCTCTTTCCAAATAGGTGGGTTAGCATTGGGGAATAGTCCCTGCAAGGTTTTTTTATTTTGGATTTAAAGATATTCTCACTTTTCAGGGTTTTCTTGTGGAGAAGTTTCGCCTTTATTTGCAGCATTTATCGCCACTGATCACTTCTAAGGGGTTGTCAATCCTTATAAGACTTCTTTTTAGTGAACCAGAGGTCTTCTCATCTAGGTCATATGATTTTGGGAAGTTTTTGACCTGGAAAGAATCAAGCTTGGGTTCTTTCCTGTTACCTGAACATGGGTCAACGGGTGGTCTCTTATCAGATTTGGTGGTAATTTAAGCTCTCACTGGAAGAAGGATCCAGTCCTTTGGATGCCTCAGCATACGTCTTAGGCATGATCATGGGTGATCTAGAATTTTGGGAGTTTAACTGGTATTGGTTTAGGTCTGTTACACCTATAATCCCAAATTTTTAGCAATCAGAGGAATTTTAAGCGGTATGTATGTCAGGTAGAGCATAAGCAACAATGTTATCAGACAAACCAACCATCTTCCCTTCTTTAGGTATATATATATCTCTTCTTTAGGTATACATATGCATATAGTATATTGATACACATATGTAGGTATATGTACATATTGTGTAGGTTTATATTTATACATTATGTATATATATACTTATGACATCATTAAGTATTTTCCTGTATCCAACTAGATGTAGTCATTATTGTTTATTCCTTTTTACTCAGAATAGGAAAGATCCTTCTTTGGACAGAAGCAGGGAAGATTGTGGCTTTTCCTTGAGTTATTCTAGATAGGATCAGTGCATAAAGGGACCAGCTAACAAGAAGAGTAGTATTCTGCATACAGAATGGCTCTGAATTTTCAGCTATGTCAGTTTCTTGAAGAACTAATAAATCTGAATGTAAGCATATTAGGCATCTGGAACTGAAGTTACCAATATTTAATTTCCACTTAGTCCTTCTGGCTGATTTGGTGGGCATTTTCATCAATATCAGTTGGTTATGAAACCTTACATCTCTAATTTTATGATTGGAGGAGAGATACTTATTAAGTTTAAAGAATCCAAGGAATATAGGATGTTCCTAGTGGTACCTTGAGTGTCTTAGGGGGAATGATCTTGGGTTCTATTACCTCTTTAGTATTTTTCCATACAACTCATACTTAAAGTTCTTCTAAAACTTCCACTCGCTAAAGTTTTACAAGTTTCCACATGATTCAGATGTTCACGCATACACCATAACCATCTTGTGCTAGATTGAGGTTTGTCTGGTGTGGACTGAGGATCTATCCTAAAATTGAGAAGATGTTTAACTACCAATGGTTTCAGAGAAAGTGATTATTTATTCTCTTCTGGAGTTGAGCTGGAGGTATTTCCTGACCATGCACCTTAATAGGCAACTTCATTAAGTTATTAGTTTCCTGGTTACTCTAAATGCTGTCAGTTCCAGCTATTAGAGTTTTTTTAGGTCTTTGTCCCACTACGTTATAGATAATGCTATACTAGACATTGCTTACAACCTGGACCACAGGAGGTCTTTAGGTCGGGCATAATTAAGGTGCCTGGTACACTGTAACTCTTTTTGGGACACTTGATGGATTTAGTTTATGCCTCCAAAGCTGTTTGAATCTTTAGTAAAAACCTCTGGAAGCAATTAAACCCTCTCTTGGTAGCTGTAGGACCTATGATATGGTAAGAGAATTACAAGTGACTTTTGCATTGAAGATACAGTACTAGTCTTTTGGTCCTGACCTAGGTTGAGAAAAAAATATCTATCTTGAGGTTTGTCCCTCTCAGGGTTGTTAAATGCAGACTGGTCATTATTTGAAGATAATGAGTTTGACACTTCTGCCATATAGGGCAATTAGAATGTACTCAGAGTAAACCTCTTGGAGAGGATGATAATCATTTTATGTTTAAGGAGTAGCGAGCACTACTATGCTTAATTGCTTTAACCCCCCTTTTCTGATACTTGGTCAAATTAGCACAAATAACCCCATTCTGAGTTGTTACCTTTGCTGGAGGTAATTATTCATTAAGAAAATTTTAGTGGATGTACTCGGTCACTGAGATAAGTAATAGTAATGGAAGGTACTCAACATCCAAAGGCTGGCTGCAGTCAGTGGGCTGTGGGCATCCCCTGTCATAGGCCTGTAGGAGACTAAAGGAAGTCGTCTTTTTACCAATTTTCAGTTTACCAGTGCAAGGTCCTCTAGCTTGGGCAGGAACACCATGCTGTTCCCTTGATAGGTTTAGACTGTAATGCCTCTCCTACTCCTGCTAAGTTTCAGGAAGTCATCAGTGTATTAGGGCAACTTTGTAAGTTGTCTGTTGGCATTGATTACCCCTTGTGACCAGGGAAAGTTGGGTTTCCAGTTCTTTCAGTGATGGACGGAAGCAACCAAGAGATGAAAAGTTTTCATCACAATCCCACAAGCTACAGATGACTGCCTGGTATGGTCCATGGTTCTGGTGAGCTCAAGGCGGGATCTCGCAGTAATGCCATTATCAGTGCTGGGAAAGAACTACTAATCTATTCTTCCAACACCAGTGGCCAGGTGAGTCATGGTCCCATGTTAAGGGTTTTTTTCCAGTACCGATACCTCTATAAACAACATGGTTAGGTTTCTGTTGTTTCTCAAACATGAAGAAACTTCTTGTAGCAGTTTTTAAGGCTAAGGGCCATGTTGGCTTGGACTATAGGCTTGTCTGAGGACAAAGAAATCTAGTTGTTTTTCAAGGTGTTAGTGGAGTTTCCCAGATCTCTGCTACGTACTTTATTTTGGAATGTTTATATGGTTCTTCAGTTCATTATTTTGTCAACCTTTGAACCATTTAGAACTATCTCCTAGTAAGGAAGTTTCAATGGAAACTTCATAGTAGCCTTAGACACAGCTAAAGAGTTAGAGACCCACGATCTTAGTTTGATAAGATAGGCCTTTGCCTTATTTTGGGCTGGGCCCTTACCTACAACAGTATCTTTACCTAACCTGGAATCACTAGGGCTTGAGGAACATGACTCCTTGGGGTCCAGTACTGTCTGTAAGGATTGTTGGAATTGCACTAACAGAATTAAACCTGCTGTAAAAGGTTCTATCTTGAGTATATGAAAACTGATGTTTCCTAAGAATAGAAATGCAATGGCTACAAATTTTAGATTTGCAAACTTATCCTTGGATAAGATATGGGAGTAAGTCAGTGGCATGGTAATCTTGTACTTGCTTTGGCTTATCTTCATGGTGCAGAGATTAAATACGATTATGACAGAGCATTAACTCCTCTGGTTTATGCAAGGAATATTATGTCCCGAATTGATAGGTCGTCTTTTTGGTCTGCTGCCTTTTAAACTTGGTTGTGGTTTTTGGAAAGCTTGGAGGTACTCAGTGTTGAGTATTAGAAGTATACCTTTTTGCACATATGTACTTGTTAGTTACCCATCATTGGCTCTGTAGGGTTTTGGCACAGTAACCCTAACCCCCCTTCTGCTGAAGGGGGCATTCTCCAAAGAGACCTCAGCTATCTTCATGATGAGAATCTCGTACCTGAGTGACAATCCTCCTAAGGCGGCATTAATAACCTATATATTGAATTCACTGGTTAAAACAAACACTTCAGTACAAATATTTTGTTACTAAGTAGCATTTATACGTCGGATGATTTTCACTTTGCCCACCACCTGTTTTCAATGTGGGAATCAGCTATATAATTGAGAGGTAAGGCTCATTTAAAAAATGTAAATACTTAATTTAAGATTTTTTTTTAAATACCTCTCCATTATAAAAATTGCCCTCCCTACCTCCCCACATTCAAAGTGGACAGAAGTAGACTGCCATCAATTAGTGTTTGTACCTATTAGTCCCCTGGTGGGGGATGGGGGAAGTAGATGGGTAGAAGAAGGATATTCTTAGAAAAATTAGTATTCTCACTTTTCGTTTTAATCTGTCGAACTCCCGCTGGCGCAGAAGTAAAAGCTATCTAATAGAGAGGTATTTATATAATAAACAACTTGAAAAATTCAACTACCAAAATGTTACAGCTAAAGGAAATTATTCAGCCTTACCATCCTTACCTTATCTAACCTAACCTAACCTAGTTTTTCTGTAACTAATAATACATAGCATAAGCAGACCTTACTGTTTTTACTTTTCCTATAGTACCTGGCTGTAACTATCGTGTACAGTACATATCACATCTAACCTGCTATGACCTTTGGTTTCCTAACATTACCTTGGAAATCACCCATTGAAAACATCCTCCATAAACTGTTTAGTCCATTTTGATTTTTAGAGAATTTTTTTTCAGTCCCTTAAATCAGTTTTGAAATGTTTAAGTTATGAAAAACAATTCTTAAAAAGGATGTTGTTGTGAAGGATAGTGAGGGGTGGGATTGCATAATCTTGGTAGGCTGATTGTCGTTTTGAAGACCTGAGTGGACTGATCATCTCCTAGGTACCACATTATATGCAGTTTCAGTCAAAAGTAGAGTTTTATAAAGAAAATCCAATTGTAGCAGTGACAATAATTATGGGCCATAGATTAAAGCCAAGACCGAACTGGAGTTTTGACAGTACTTAAAGCAGCAAAGAATGCGTAGAAGTAATGGTATGATTAAAACCCTGTATATTGAGAAAATGCAAAAAAAATATTTATGGTAATTATGTTGAATTACAGGTTGAGGCTGGTAGTATTTAGGAAATGAGTTTGAGTTTGCGTTTCTTTCCTTTATGGATATAGGTGTGGTGTGCAGTGCTTGCATCATAAGTAGGTACTTGTACTTGTTGTTGAAGCTTTACTGTCTTATGTAGACTGCAGTTCAGACTGTGCAGTTCTTGGCATCCTAATGCAGTTCCCATTTGGGTTTTGATTATTGGCGTTTGTAAACAATCATTGACGGGCTTGATCCAGCTAACGGCTACATACGCACCACTTCTTGTTGCCGAAAGAAAAAGTTACTGGACAGAAATTTCACATTTTCTGTTCACAGTTGAAATACCTAGAGTTATAAAATCTCCCTCCAGCCCAACTTTTTCCATTATATGGCGTCAGCATAGTCACGTAGTAGCATAACCTCACTCCTTCCTGAGCCAGCACAGGAATCTATTCATTAAGGTGGTGTGAGTGACCTTGAGCTAGACTGATTTTATCCAGCATTCTATTGTTTATTTTTTAAGTATAATCCAATGCACTAGTCTGTGAAATAAGTGGGAGTAAAATATAAGGGATTACACTCTGATTGTGCCCCCTCAACATGGGACCACCTTGACATGATGAGGGGGGTCTCTTGAACCCCTGGAATTTTTTCCTGGGTTCGAGCCAAGGAGTCATATATATTAAAGTTATTGTAGAACTTTCCACCTTTGGTAAAATTTATTGGACCTGATAAATAGCAAAAGATATCATAGCAGGGACTGGGTTTATATCTGAAGGTAAACAGTGGGAACTGTGGTATGATCAACAACTACCCGATAACGTTTGGACCTGAGGGATATCAGATTGATAGCTCAAGGGCGGAACTATTTTGCAGGTATAATGATCTCGTCTTTCAGAGACCAGCAGGTTCAAAACGAAAGCAAGCAATTGGGCTGGAATGACTGACAAAAGGTGGCAAGCAAAGAAGGAGCAGAACTAAACCACAAACTACAACCTTAAGATTAATTATATATACAAAATAATATACGTAATGTACAAGTGAGTCAGGTCCAGTTACAAACAAATCAAATAAACATACAGATAATGAATTAATAACAAAGGCAGCAACAATCAAAACCCAAATAATTCAATCTTAAATAGTTCAATAAGCAATTCAAAGGCAGCATAACATTAACAAATAATACAATAGCAGCATAATACAAAACAGTCAGCATAACAGATGATACAGTAGTAGTAAAATAAATGTTACAGCATAACAAACAAAAAATCTAGCAGTTTAATAAATAACCGCAGTAAAATGAACAACACCCAAGCAGCACACCATAAAAAGAGACAAACTGGAAGAGTAGTCGTGACGGTCACCACTGTCAACGAGGATGTAGACAAACAGACGAACACGGTCGTGGCATCGATACAGCCACTGGCTGTGGAACAGGAGCACTTCCACAAAGCAGATAAACCCGGTCTAGTCGCCGAGACAGCCATTTGCTGCCAAAGGAACAAATCCTCACACAGATGGCCACGGTTGAGCCATCGAAACATCCTCATGCTGCCATCAGGGAAGCTGTCACACTAACAGACGAAGAGGTCCTCCACCTCCCGCCAAAAACAACAGGTAGGCAATACCTGCCGCCCATCCAAAGGACTCCCTGTTTCTGCTGCCGAGAAACCGATTCTCTGCTGCTATAACCTGACTTGCTGCTGCCGTAAACCTGGCTGACACTGCAAAAGAGCTGGCGGCAAACGTTGCCTTGCACCGGCAAAACAAAATCACAGGAGTGCAGGTACTGCAAACAAACAGGCCACACAAGGCTGTTACAAAATTAAATTACAGAAATACCGCGATACCTTACAGCAGGGCTGGGCCACGATTTCCAGGGGTGTCTGGTTCTGGGGATAGGACTCTTGTCACTCTATCCGGTTTTCCCATAATACGATTAGGTTGGGGATGATGTAATACCCTCGGTCCTAGCAAGAGGGTTTGGCTTACACTTGGGCCACTCTAATCGTGTTGTGCCACCCATGTGGGGTACGGAAGGGGGCAGACATTTGGGAGTCGGCTCTCACTTGTGCCTTTTTTAACAGTGACCTTTAGAATGTCTATTATAAACTCATTATTTATATCACTTCCATTTTCATTCATTCTCATCATAGCGTTGAATGACCCTATGGGCCCCAGTGCTTGGCTTTATGCTTAAATCACATATTCCATTCCATTCCATGAGTGTGGTAGCTGCTGATAGGAAAAGTAAGTATTGACTGGAGACAGACGAGGCTGACGTAACCTGCCAGCAAGTGCTTCAGAACACCTCAGAACTGCACATTGCAGATCCACACTCAGTAAAATCAGTGGCGCGCGCGCCCATGTGTGTGTGTGTGTGTGTGTGTGTGTGTGTGTGTGTGTGTGTGTGTGTGTGTGTGTGTTTTACCTTCTACGAAAGGCTGAACTGAAGTGCAAATCCTAAAATTTTCGAAATACAATGATGTAAAAGGGAAAAAAATCCTTTGATCTGTATGTGACTGTGTTGTGCTTTAGTGGAATCTAAAAATTTTATTAAATAAAAGAGAGAAATCCTTTGAGTGTGTGTGTATTGAACAGGGTTTGATATAATAAAGGATTATCAGTATTTTCGCATTAAAAACGATGCACTCAGCATAAAAGACAGGTTTTTTGCCGTTTAAGAAGCAGTGCACAGACTTGAAGAGCTAGAGGAGATGGACATAGCACAGCAACTTGTTTCGATTGATGTGGCTACGGTTATCATCTTCGTAGTCTGGCATCATATTAATGACAGAAAATGATTAGTCAGGTATCACTATTTCGTTTTTGACGTAAGCCATGCGTGGACAGTCAAGCCAATCGATATTTTTCTTTCTGTGATTTCCGCAGATTAGCAAAGGTGTCGAAAGGCTCGCTTCTGGAATCCCAGATCAGTGTTAATTTTCAGGTATTTTCATTTTCTTGTATGTAATTGCTAAATTAATCGACAGTTTTCACCTCTTTTATTTCTTATATTTAGCAGAGCATATCTAAGTCAACTATGTATTTTTCATGGTCTTGCATTTTTATAGCCAGGAGAATAACCCACGCAGTATTAAAATACTAGTATTTTTATAGCTTGCATGATGTATGCAAACAACTCTGGCCAACTTATATTTGACTCCTTATAGCTAAAGTAATATAATCACACTAGCTAGCAGGTCTTTCCTTGTACTTCCATGCATCCATACTGGAATCAATTGAATACTACTCTCTCTCTCTCTCTCTCTCTCTCTCTCTCTCTCTCTCTCTCTCTCTCTCTCTCTCTCTCTCTCTCTCTCTCTATGTATGTATGTGTGTGTGTGTGTGAACAGGGTGAAACAGTACAATATTTTTTTACCATTAAACTTTCTCTGCAGGAATTGGGTTCAAAGTAGCCCGGTATGGAGCCGATATACTTGAGAGCAGAAAATCAGACGACGTCGTCTTTTCAACGAATACATATCTGCTAAACCTTAATACCTGCAAGAGAACCTTTCGACATTTCTGCCACCCTACCGGAAATTGGTACGACTGCCGGGCTGGAAGTGTCCACGGTATCAGCTTGGTCTGGAACCTCGTAAAAGTGTTGAGAGTCATCATCGACGCATCCGGAGCCATCTTCGCTTTGTATGAGCAGTGAAAGGTGAGAGCCTCTCTACTTTGTTACTGATGACTCCTTTTTCCAACCCTTTCGCCTTTGGTTAGAATTATTTATGAAGAAAGAAATGTCAATCTTTCTCGTATCGTCATCGGTTTTCCTATAGAAAAGCAAATTACTGGTTTGCGATAATGTCTTTGGGGATTTCTACTGATAGAGGGTTAATGAATTTGAACTGTACTAAGCAATTTTAGATAAGATTCTTAAATGCCATGGCAGATTGCTCATTAATTAAGTTGAAAATATTTTTCACTGCCATTTCATGGCTATTTCTGCCTTCTTTATTTTCATATTTCATTATTGGTTGCTTTCGAAATGATTTCTTTGATGTTATTTTATGAATTCGTTGGAGACTGGCATTGACCTATCTTCTGAGTGACTTTGATACTTGGCATTCAACTAAGAGTGCTTACTTTCTGTATATTTATGTTGCGGAATGTATAGTAAAAAGAGTTTTAGGTATCTTTGCCTTAATGTGTACAAAGTTGGTGATTATGAGAGCTCTTTGCGGTTCATGGTGTTGGAAGCATATCTAGACTTCTTCTCTATGCACATAAAAGATGTATAACCTATTTTTCCCTCTGCATATTCACCTCAACATTTATACAAAAAAATAGCATTATTCTCTGTGCACATAAAAGGTCTGTAACCTGTCTTTCCCCCTCTGCGTTTTCCCCTCAACATTTATGCAAAAAATGGACTTAATCTCTATGTACATAAAAGGTCTATAACCTGTCTTTCACTCTGCAATTTCCTCTTAACATTTATACAAAAAAATAGACTAATTTTCTATGCACATAAAACGTGTATAACATGCCTTTTCCCCTGCAATTTCCTTCCAGAATTATACAAAAAATACCATTATTCTCTATGAACATAACGTCTCTCTCTCTCTCTCTCTCTCTCTCTCTCTCTCAAATCGCCTCTGTAAACCTCTCTCTTCCCCGCCACCCATATCAGTTTATCTCTCTCTCTCTCTCTCTCTCTCTCTCTCTCTCTCTCTCTCTCTCTCTCTCTCTCTCTCTCTCTCTAATTCTAGATCCTATTCCCTTTATATCTTTGTCCACGCACACATCTCCTTTCAAGTACTCCGTCTCTCCATTTATCTGTATCTCTCCATCTCTTTCTTTATGTCAATCTTTCACACAAAATCTGGTCTTTCTGCCTTTCAACAAAAAACACTCTGTGTCTTTCTTTCATTATATCAGTTTTCCCAAAGCGCACGCCAAATCATCTCGAAACCCTTTTTCACCATGCGTTGTTCCTCTGGCCTAATAAAGAAGAAAAACCCTCTTTCTGTGCACACAAAATCGTCTCTAAACCCACTTTCGCTATTCATTATTCCTCTGCTCTAATAAAAAAAAATATAGCCTTTTTTATACACACACCTCTCCCTTTCTCTCTTTCCCCAGATTTCCTATTTCTAGATACTATTCTCTCAATGTTTCTCTTAACTTTTGAAAAACAGCTTATTTTCCTCTGTTTCTCTTTCCTTCAGTTCTAGAAATTTATATTTGTCTCTAATTTTTTTCTAAAATTCTCCTTATTTGTTCAAAGTTTCTCATTATTTGTAGGTGTCAATATTTCTTTCAAAAACATCTTTTCTCTCAATACCTCTCTAGGCAGCATCTTGTCTTCTATATAAATCTGACTTTCAAATTTCTCCGACTGTCTAGTCATTTTCCCAATAGGTTGCATACAAAATACCTTCCTTTTCGTTCCTGTCTTATATAGTTCATCAGCATAGCATGACTAAGCAGTCAACAAAAGTTTCCTTACATAGGAACTTCTCCGCTTGTGTACATTACTAAGTAGAATTAGTATCTCTACAGTTCAGCCAGTATTCGCTAACAGTATGTAGCTAGGAAGCAGTATTAGCCAGTAGCTGGTGTTCCCTTGTAGTAGCATTACTCAACAGTATATATTGAGTTGTAGTATGTCTATTTGTGTTGCATTATTCAGCAGAAAGTTTTAATCTCTTTCCAGGAGCTATGGAGGCTGGGTATCTCATTCCTGGCCAGTCGTGGTGGTGGTGCTAAGGGCCTGCCAACGTTCTGTACCCACTGGACCACCTGCCTTCTTTGCCCATCTAACCCCCCTGGCAATTTTAACTATCTCCAAAATTCACTTGGAGATACTCTAGCTGGCAACCTTCCCTGGAGATACTCTAGCTGGCAACTCATGGCAACCTTCCCTGGTGCGTATATGTATACATAGAAGGTGAACTCAAGAAGCCCATCAGTCTCTAGTGAACCGGCACAGAAGCAGCAGGTATATGCTGCTGTCTTGGGCATCCAAGTTCTGTATGACCTCTGTGTGTATGACCTTTGGTTAAATAAAGCACTCAAATGCAGTCTGAATTATTCAATATACCATCCAGTAAAATTGATATCAGCATAGGTAAATTATGGATTACCATGAAAATACCATTTGATATCCTGAAAATACCATTTGATACCAGGATATAATTAAGTAATTATGAAAGTTTGATCATTTATTTACGCGAGTAGCATTACAATTGAGAACTACATAAGGAAATGCATTACAACGCCAAACCGGGCAGCTAGGGCCCCACACCAAAAAAAAAAAAAAAATTAAAAATTCTAAAATTTGGTGTATAAAGTTGAGGCGTCCAGAAAAGCTTTTTTTTAACTGCCCTGGATTACCGGCATCTTATTTAGGTTTCGAAGGTTACTGGCGATCCTCTTGCCACTTCCTCGTTCTCTTGATATCACCCCAGTTCTCCTCTATTTCTCTCTCTCGGCTGTAACTCTTGCGCTCTCTGGGCTGTAACTCTTGCTCTCTCTGGGCTGTAACTCTTGCGCTCTCTGGGCTGTAACTCTTGCTCTCTCTGGGCTGTAACTCTTGCTCTCTCTGGGCTGTATCAGGATCACTCTCTCTGGGCTGTAACTCTTGCTCTCTCTGGGGTGTAACTCTTGCTCTCTCTGGGTTGTATCAGGATCAATCTGTAAAATGAGAGATATTACTAAAAAACATTTCGATGAAGACAGTCCTTGAGCATTGCAACATCGTTTCAATGAAGAACATTTACTAAAACATCTCAATTAAAACATTTTCAACTAAAACAGTCTAAGCATTGCAACATCATTTCAATAAAGAAATATACTAAAACATTTCAAACATTCCGATGAAGACGACTGCAAGAGTCTCTAAGCATTGCATCATCAAGGCACTGGATAATCCCGGCGCTTGGCCTTCAAGACCTAAATTTCATAACCAATCAATTACATCATTTCAATGAAGACAGTAGTTACTAAAACATTTCAATGAAAACTACAAAAGTCTATAAGCATTACTACAGCACTTCAATGGCGTTAATTAGCATTACTAGGATACAACGTTTCAGTGACAGTTACTAAAAGATTTCAATGAAGACAACTACAAAAGTATGTCATTACACAGTCTTACTGAAGGTACAGAGAGAGAGAGAGAGAATTTGCAAAGAAAGGCCTATTTTTGTCCCCCTCCCCCAAAAAAAGCCTATTTTTGCAAAAAAAGACCAATGATTCAGCAACATTTTGGTATAATTGTGGACAGTTCAGTGTCTTGAAAAAGCAGTATTCCTAGAGAGAGAGAGAATTTTTGCAAAGAATGTCCTATTTAAAAAAAAAAATTATACAGTAACATTTTGGTATAATTATGAACAATTCAGTGTCTTTTAAAAAGCATCATTCCTAGAGAGAGAGCGAGAGATTTGCAAAGAAAACCCTATTAAAAAAAAAAGGACCGATAATACATCATTATTTTGGTATAATTATGGACAGTTCATTCTCTTTCAAAAAGCAGTATTCCTAGAGAGAGAGAGAGAGAGAGACTTGTGCAAAGAGAGTTGGATTTTCAAATGAGACAGCAAAATTGGAGCATGGTTTTTTTTATAATTATGACGAGTTTATAGTGTATTTTAAAGACAGCAAAATTCCTGTTAAAGAGAGAGAGAAAGAGAGAGACGTGCAAAGAAGGCTGAATATTCTCAGGAGAGACCATGATTAGAGCATGGTTTTTGTATAATTAGGGAGAGTTGATAGTGTATTTGAAAGAGCAAATTTCCTGTTGAGAGAGAGAGAGAGTGCCTGTGCTAAGACAGGCTGAATTGTAAACAAAGACCAAGAATACAACAATATTTTGGTATAATTATGGACAGTTCAGGGACTTAATAGAGTAGACTTCCAAGAGAGAGAGAGAGAGAGAGAGTGACCTTCAAAGGAAATAAATAAAAACTACAAAGTTTCCAGTGGAAAAAATTACTTAATATGCTTCTGTTGTAACACTGGAAGTTCAATAAAGAGAGAGAGAGAGATTCATTTTCGAAAGAACAAAAATACATTAACATTTTTTTATAAAGGACAGTTTAAAGTGTATTTGAAAAGGTGCAATTTCCTATAGAGAGAGAGAGAGCCTTTCAAGGAAATATAGGGAAATGCAAAGCATTATAAAGATTCGCAGGAAAAACTATTTAATATACTTCTGTCATGGCACAGGAAGTTCATTAAACACAGGAGAGAGAGAGAGTGTGTGTGATTTTAATTTTTTGTGATTTAAAAGCAAATTAACAAGAGGATATGCTTCTAATAAAGCATTTTTAATAAAATCATAACATAAGACAACTATTTTCAAACTGGGGACGGGTACTTTTGATTGTTGATTGTTACCATTCATATCAAGACTAGCTTATTCCTGACCCTACAGCAGTACTCAACTTTCCAGTGGTATTATGATTCAAAAATATAAAGATATAATTTCTGGAAAACTAAAAATTATGACAAAGCCCCTTAACTATACATTAAACAGAATTTGAGCCTGTTCCCACAAGGATTTAAACAGAATTTGAGTCTGTTCCCACAAGGATTTAAACAGAATTTGAGCCTGTTCCCACAAGGATTCCACTGTTGCAGAAAGACTGCACGAACTAAAATCATTACATTTTGTTGTTTTACGTGTGTCAACCGATGATCGTCAATAAGGACTAAGGAACTGTACTGGTGTACGTAAATTTACATGTACGCTGTGACTATGACGTATGAATTACATAAAATGAAGACATATAAAACTGAAATGTAAAAGAAGGTATTTTGTCAAACAGTTTGAAATATAAACGAGAGGAGACATATAAAACTGAAATTAGAAGAATGTATTTGCCAAACAGTTTCAAATATAACAAGAGGAAAAATACAGAGGAATCAAAAACAGTACATATTACTCCCTTACACAGATAGCCCAGAAGAATTTGCTTTGAAAAGAGGGTGAAAGCAGGGCAAAACAAATTATAAAGAAGGTAGGCAGCTATGTGGGAAGTGGTCAAAGTCAGCAGCTGAAAAGTCAAAGGAAGTCATACACTTGGGAACCAAAGGGACATTGCAAAGGTCATTCACTATTGTTTACAGCATGCCACACAAAAACGGTATTCCCACACAGGAGGCAATGCAAGTCACTCACAAATTTAGCCATAATTCATGCACTATCTAAAATAGACTGCCACTGGTCTTGTAATGGCCTGGTTCTCTGTTCTTGCCAGGTGGATGAGAATAGGATCAAGTGAAGATCTCAAAAAAAAAAACTTTTTTAGTCAAAGTTGAATGGGATAAACATCAGAATGCCAGGCTCAAGGACACATGGGCTGTAATCAAGGCCAGGAACCCAGAGAACTCGCAAAAGAGAAAAGTAAGGCTTCACTCTGAAAACAGTTATAAACCAACTTCTTGGAGGATGAGCAACAGCAGAAATGGTCACAAGGAACACACAAACCCCTCACCACTTGACTGAAACTCAGTTTTTTTTTTTAAAGGACCTTCCTATCTAAGGCATGCCCATTGGCAAATTACCTTTTGTCCATGACATATACTGCAGTTTCACTGCTCTTAACACAAAACTTAACTAGGCCATAACAGACATTCATGGGCTGAAGCTGGTATGAAATAAATCACTCGACTGAGAATTTTGAGGTCAGCAATTTCCGAGTAACTGGATGAAGAGATAGACTGACAGTCATGGAGTCGTAAGAGACGATGAAGGCCTATCCATTATGTTCAAGTACCAAAGTATTGCCTGTGAACACCAGCCATCATAGCCAAATTGCTGAAGACAATATGAGAACAGCACTCCTAACAGGGGCAACGAAGGCCAGCACAAACTTAAACATGAACACTAAAACTACTATCAGATGTAGATTGAAATACTTTTTCATCAAACATTCCATCAATGTAAAAAAATAGAAAAAGCTGTTTTAGAAGAACATATCTTGGCTAAGCTTTGTGATTCCCATTCAGATATGTGGGCTAGGATGTTAAGCATAACCTTTGGAGAGAGAAACAAATAATAAGGGCACTATTAGTATAAGCAGATTAACCAGACCACTGAGATCATTAATTTAGTTCTCATAGTGCTGGCCTGAAGGATTTACCTTTATCAATAATAAAGTTTAAACTTTACCTAATTTTAGCTAACAAAAATTGCATAACTGGGTTCATTGAAAATGGACTTTCAAAACAAATTTAACAAATTTCTTAATAAACCTGACATTTGCTGTCAATTATATTTTGAAATTCACAAAAATGATTTACAGTTAATTTTACTCTCTAGTCTGTAAAATTGAGAGACTGGATCGTGTAAACTATTCAACAAATATCCATGTGTCAAACCTGAGCGACCAATTCCAATTAAAGTCAAAATTACTTGTGTATGGCATTCCTTGTGAAATGAGGAATTCCATATTCAAACAATGGGTTTCATCTGCTATGCAAATTTGTTAGACATATTACTTGTGCCCTATATTTTGCCCTTTACTGATTGCAAAATTTTTGAAGATGTATAGCCTATAATCATTAATAGGAATATTTTTTTTATATATTTCATAGTCGTTGCAGCATTGGCTGCTTTACTTGGCTTCGTCATTTCCTTTAATACCTACACGGGTATAATAACGGAATCATTATTGTTGTTGACATAAGATCACTGATATGAAAGGGTATAAAACTGGACACGAGTATAGAACTCTCAACAATTCCACAATAAGAAGGCGTCATGTGCTTGGCAGTCAAAATCAGCATACATGAACAGACACAATTAGTGTCAGGCATATAAAGAAAGAGGACTTCTGTGGCTTATAGAGCATTATGCTATTTACATCAAATGATGAATGTGACAACAAAAGGTTCTTAAAAGACATGCAGTTAGTGTAACTATAAAAGACAATTTAACCAGACCAGAGAATTATCAATTTCTGTAGTAGTCTATTTTCCAAAATCTGAAATGTTGAATGAAGTAAAAACAGAAAAAACTGCTGTGTAGAGAGAAAACGTTTGTTTTACAATTTGATATATAAAGAATTCCCATACAAGGAGATTTGGAGTTTTGAATCAGATGAAACATCAGCATTTTGCATGTTCTAATGTGTCTACAGTGTTTAGGTGAATATACACGACTTTTGGATAAATTAACAAACGTGTAAAAACTTCGGACTTTATGGACAGTCCGAGGAGGTGGTGGTGCTTGTACTGATCTATAAGACAATTATCGCTAATGGACTCTATGGACAGTCCAAGGAGGTGGTGCTTGTACTGATCTATAAGACAATTATCGCTAATGGGGAAGTTTGAAGGAAGGTTATTTGTGAAGCAGTCTCCTCTTCAAGTACAACTACTTGAAACCATCTCTGCGTAATTTCAGTCCCAACAGGTCCTTAACTCTACAACTGTGGCTTATAGATGTTCTCACACAAAAATAACGATTTGGGAATGTCAAACTTAAACCATATTTACCAAATTCTTGGTTATAAAGTAGTTTGATGATACAAACTACTTCATTCTTTTCTAGCTGTAGGCAACTTCAAAGAGAGACAGAACCAGAAAATATACCTCATTTATCAATGAACTACAGTCCTCAGGTCTGAATATACTGTAAGCTGTTGAAGAGATTTCTCAACTAGAGAAAGCTCTAAAAACCGAAATATTTTCGGGAGAAAAGTAATAATTTGCAAAGCTTAAACGGTATAACTATGTTTACAATAATGATGATTTAGATAAAGGTTATTTTGCTTGCTGCATCCAATTACAGTATTTTGCACGTATTATCTCATTGTTATTGTATTACAGAATATAAACATGGCCATTGTACGCCATTTACATTTGATACTGTTTGCGTCCTCAAAAACCACAGTTGGTCTTGGTACTACCGACAGCTTCATTATCACTAGTTGCTAAAACATGATTTTTTCTTGTAAATTAACAAAGTTGGGTTTGAAACGTGCTCATTACTTTATTGTAAAAGCAGTAAGTGTGATTTCGCCAATTCCGGACATCACTTTCGCCTATAACCTGCAGCTTTAATTGATGAAGGAAGAATAGAAACGTATGTCATTTTTACTTAAGGAAGCCACCATTGAGAATCGGCAAGTTTTAACAACTTGTCTACTTGATAGTTAAGGTAAATGACGTCGCACTCAGCTGTTTCTCGATTCGGTTGGTCATGTCGGTACAGGTATATACAATTCTTCATCCGGAATTCTAAAAACCGGATTTTTTTTTAGTGGAGGACGGAGCATCATCGTAAGTATAGCGGTCGATGAAATGCAGAGAGAGAGAGAGAGAGAGAGAGAGAGAGAGAGAGAGAGAGAGATATTGCGGTTAGTTGTTACACCAACATATCGATTTGCAAACGTCGAATAATAGTTGTATTGAGAATAATGATAATTTTAATAAAACTGTTGTTTTACCGTATCTAATCATATTGCATGCGTTACTGTCATATTATCGTATTTCATGTTTTGTAATACGATAATATGACAGTAATGCATGCAATATGATTACAGTAAAACAAGTTTTATTAAAATTATTACTCTCAATACACCTATTATTCGACTTTTGCAAATCGATATGTTGGTGAAACAACCTAACCGGGGCAATAGTGCTCTCTCTCTCTCTCTCTCTCTCTCTCTCTCTCTCTCTCTCTCTCTCTCTCTCTCTCTCTCTACCGGGGCAATAGTCTCTCTCTCTCTCTCTCTCTCTCTCTCTCTCTCTCTCTCTCTGCATTTCATCGACCGCTATACTTAATGATGCTCCATCCTCCACTAAAAAAAATCCTGTTTTTTAGAATTCTGGATGAAGGATTGTATATACCTGTACCGAAATGTGCCATTTGCATTCTGGTTTTGTTTACATTCTTGAAATCATCAGCTGATTGCGTTTTGCTGACATCATCACTATCTTTAGTTGCCGAATGAAACTTAATTCAGAGAGAGGCGTTTCTTTCGTCAGTAATCAAATCTGGGTTTAAAAAGTGCAACTACTTTTTATTTATAAACTCAGTAAATTAAATGAAGCACCTGAGTGATTTGGTCCATTTCAGACGCTGCTGAATAAAAATGCATTTGATTTTTTATTTATGGAATTACATTGAAAATCAGCAAGATTTTAACAAGACAACTGTAACGCAACTCCTAGTAAATGTGTTAGTTACGGTAACTATCATCGCCAAACAGCTGTTTTTCGATTTTGTTGTTCATGTCAATACCTGATTTTGTTTATTCCAGTGATTTGCATGCAGTAGCAAGTGGCTGTCAATTGTAAAAATAGTAATGAATTCTTACATAAACCACAAATTTGGTAAGAATGGTTGAATCTATGCTGGTTCACGCTTAACCTACTACTGGACTTTCGCTCCTAGGCCTAGTTAAAAGCTGGCTTGCGTAAGCCTTATCGGTGAAATTACCGAAAATGGGACATTCATATGAAGCCTAACCTAGTACAATGTACTAAAAAGAGACCTGCACATTAAACATATCCACACGTAATCTAACGAAAACGCATCTCTCACTATACATATATATAATGAGGTCATGTTTTGGGACATTTTTAAGGATCTCATGATACACGAGATCAGACGTTATGTAATTATGCACGCAAATTACGGTTCTTTTCGATGCTGTGTATTTTTTAGCTTTACGGTATGTTATTGTTGGAAATGAAATATGCTTGTGTACTTAGGAGAAACCTTCACTTCTGAAATCCGAAAAAATACCAAAACCGAAACACTGCTTGCCCCGGAGGGCTTCAGATAAGGGATTGTGAACCTGTAACATTCAAAGTTCAGCAACTGATACCAAACTGTGCTATAATTTAATTCAGAGTAACCTAGTGGTGAAGTTGCGTAACTACTTAAAATCACCAGACAGATGGGGAGATGGAATATTGTAAGATGTTATCTTCATACTAATCATATAGTCTACTGAAGCTTGGAAAGTCTTACATTATAATATTATATTTTCTGAAACTGACCAATCCGGTAGCAGTCAAAATGTATTCCATACAACGGTACGTTAAACAAAAACCTACGCATCACAACTACAATCATTCTGTAAAACGATACTTCTGTATTCATTCCATAAAAATCAAAATTGGTAAGTTGCAGGAAAGGGAGGGAACATGAGGTATCAGAGATTTGGTTCTACAAGGTAATGTATGTGCTTATATGGTAAGTGTGATGACAGCTAAAAAAGAATTAATATGCATGAATTAATCTCATTCGTCTTTAGACATACAAGCAGTTCCTTAATTACAAAACTGTCATCTCTCGAGTCTTCACACACACACACACACACACACACACACACACACACACACACACAAAGAATGATAAAAGGATAAACTTTCAAACTAGATCTTTCAACTCATCCACCTTGTTGGAAGACCTAGAGTACCTTAGCTATTTACATATCTTCATTACTTCTTGGAAGATGATTTCCTAACATATATAAAAAAAATTCTAGAAAAAATCCAAAACAACAGAACCCAGTTATGTTAACTTAACTGACTTCATAATGAACAACTCAGAGTTATATAAT
Source organism: Macrobrachium rosenbergii (assembly GCF_040412425.1). Taxonomy (NCBI): domain Eukaryota; kingdom Metazoa; phylum Arthropoda; class Malacostraca; order Decapoda; family Palaemonidae; genus Macrobrachium; species Macrobrachium rosenbergii. The sequence continues at coordinate 29,183,453 of NC_089776.1, read as the reverse complement.
ACAAATGAGATTGAGTTTATAAAGCATGGCTTTCAAATTTAGCGGTCTCTGGACAGCTTCAGTATTCTTTTGGCCACAGACAAACAGAGGAGTGGTTAGAGGTGGGAGTATAATGAAAGATTTTGTGTTTGTATATCTAGAAAAATGGAAATTATCTTGAAAATCTTCCAGTCGTTCTTTTGAAGAAACAAACTCTCATCATGTAACAGAGTTGTTCCATAAACAGGAAAAATGTCTCAACTGGAGTGGATTTTTCACCTAGAAATCTCAGTTTCCCAGTCAGTTGGTGTGTAGGGATGGGTTATTCCTGTAACCTCCTGTCTATCCTAGCATACGTGATGCTTCAGGAGACAGAAATCTTTACCAGTGTGCGGCATGATGGTACCTCACGCTATGAAAAATGGATGACTTAGGCCCTTATAAAGGAAGACTAACTCAGAAGGTAGTATAATTTCACTCCATAAATCCAGGCATGCCCAGCAAAACCATCCCATATTTGTTTATAAGAGGATTGAGAGAGTTGCATTTACCAACTGACTAAAGTCAGACATAACCAGCAAGAATATGGCAAGTGGCTGCTGGGAGGAAGATGATAAGAGGGAAAGAATACCAGTCACCTTTTCATTAAAGCCATTCATTACCATAAACCTTACAGAAGATGCTATCAAGTCCAAATGGAGTTAGGTAGTCTACATGTGCTGAGCAGCCGCCACAGGTTCTCAGGAAGACATTTCCAAGGATATGTGGGCAACGGCCAGTAGGTACAAACAGTGAAGGCTGTTTAATGCCATCAAACACCTATCCACATTATTGAGATACTGAAAATGTCTCTTGAAACCTAGGGATGGAGCAATACCCCTGATTGTGAGAGCTCTAACACAAATATTGAGTGATAATTTGTCTCCAACGACCCCTTCAACAGGGACTGACACTCTGGTCTCAATGTTCTCAACCTCTACAGGTAGTACCATTCAACCTACACCAGACATACAAGCATCTTGTCCTTAATCATTATCAAAGTCTCAAAGGGAGGGGATCATAAAGACCCATAACTCCTGGAGAGGTAATGCATTTTGTATTATTGTAATAAACTCAGGTATAAAAGAAATCTAGAGTGATCCCTACTCTTCTAACTGCCACAGTAAGAGAGACGACACAACTCACCTACTCTTTTCTGATGTCAAAGGTAGCAGGAAAACAATATTAAGTGCTACATATCTTTTCGAAGCTCACCTCAGGGGCTTGAAAGTTATCTGGGAGAGGCTCCAATTGACAGGATGGGGGGCAAAACTATTTGAGACTCCTTTTAAGCGTGAAAATCTCTGCAGAGGTGGAGAGATCTCTGTCCTTCAGATGTAACTTTTAAAAGGCCAGAGTGGTAGCCCTTAACTGCATGTAATGAGAGGAGTTTACTGCCAGCCCTTGTGAAGGGCTGGCTTCCTAACTGCCTGGTTTTTGTTCTTTTGGTCCTGAGAGGAAGGTGAGAGGAAGGTGAGGAGAAGGGAGACAATGAAGAGGAAGCGAAAGAACGAGCATGCTTTTTTTTTCTCTTTCAAACCTGGTTCATCTCCACCCCAACCTCAACAACGCACAAAAACACAGGACAGCAGCAGGAGCTGACTTAGTAGCTTACAACAGCTACTTGGCAGTCAAATTTTTGGGGGAAAGCCAAAGCCAATACAATCAGATCTTGATACGAGCTCCTAGTCTTTATCGAATCCTCAATATAACTGAAGTGAGTTCGTCTTGATTACGTTGGGAATACCCCATAGACTGTAACAACTTTGTTGCTAGGAGTTGTCTCAATAACATACTAAGAATGGGCAGGGAAGAGGTTACTAAGACAGGCAGGGGAGAATCCCTCCATCTTACTACCAAACACAGAACGAGAAGCTGGATGGCTTCTACCTTCCAGTGGTTGTGTGAGGCTGGGGGAAAGGGGGTTAGACACTGAAACGAGAAGTGGGGGGTATGGGTTGAAGCAAGCACATAAGGGAGCAGAGAAGAACAAACCATACACAGGTTACAGTTGGCGAACATTCCTGATCCCTGCACAACATACACATACTGTAGGGTTAATGGCAGATGTACACATAAGCAGTATACACATACACACACGCACACACACACGCACACAGTCATATCCACGACATCTAACTTACTCTGACCAGTCTTACAAGGAGAAGAGTTACCAGGCACCATCATTCCATGCACAAAGACAACAGCCAAAATAAAAAAGCAAGCCACAATTTCGAACAAATCAACAACAAAAACACTAGGCAGGAATGCTTAAAAAAAAATTGTGCTTAAGACAACAAGAAGTATTTCTTCACAGTACACCAATTAAACAAACTGAAGCTGCGCAAAAAAAAAAAAAACGTGTGATTACCCCAGGACCCACTGGATTACCCATACCTCGCATGAGATCCCATTAAATCTGGAAGCCTGGTTTCGAAGCTTCAACAATCGGTCCAGCTAAGAATAAAACAAAATATGAGGGTTTGTATCTTCGTATAAACACTGTTAGCTCTCCTTTTGTGGGGATATGTTCCTAAAGATATTGTGTAAGTGGAAATTGTGTAAAGAAATCATAATTTCTACATAAGAATAGTAATAAAAAATGTTAGATTTTGAAATAGTGGGAAACTACACCCTTTTTTGGGTTTTGATAAGAAACATTATGTGCAGATCATGAGTAATACATTATATTAAAAACACAAGTTTTCACTGTCCATCAGTATGGTCTTACCTTCATTCCCTTTGCTCTCCTTCCAGTTTGTGCCACCGGCTCATGCAACGGCTCCTCATTTCCCCCAAAACAATGACGTAAAAGTGGGGTTAAGTTCAGAGGCAATGGAAGCTCTTCTTTTTATTGGATACTGATAAGCAGCAGCAGCAGGGAAAATTTCACTTGTGCTTCTTCTTGCTTCTCTTAACGTGAGGAATTCGTGTAAGTGGACCACCATCTGTAATCAGAGCCCATGTTAAAATAATGTGTAATTACAAACCAAGCAAATGGAATATTTCTTTAATTTTCATCATCACTTTTAATTACTCCTGTCTTCTTTCATGTGCACATATATGCCATAGCCTATCATGGTACATTGTATTATACAAAACTAGATTAATATAGTGCAGTAATTATTTTGATGTGTGAATGATAGCCTAATTTTTGACAAGTAACATTGCCTAATCTTTGTATTGCGGGTTGGACGTGCAACAACATAAACCCACAAGCACATAAAAATTATTACGAATCACAAAATGAACTTCATTTATTCACTATAGCCATAACTTGGATTAAAGAATGAGTAAATTATATATAAAATGCTGCGAAACAAGCAGTGGAAATTTGAAACTGGTGACTACAGGAGTTTACTGAAGCTTAACTGGTATAATTGCTGTTTCTGTGTTTTAAATATATGGTACTATGATTAAAGACAATGATCAGGCTTCAAAATAAGTACAAAATCAGAATTCTGTTTCACTCAGATGAAAAACTTGAAAACAGATAATTTTGACAATTATCAGTAATATATAATTGACATTGCCCACCAGTATAAAATATTGCGATATCTTCTGATGCTTGGTACTGAAAGAATGATAGTTATCTACCAACATTACTGTTCGCTAAATATTTTCTCACAATAACACCAGTTCACAAAATACCAGAAAACAAAATATCGATTTTTAACACACCTTGTAGACAAAATTAACATCAGCATCAGTTAATATCAACACTACAAACTTAATGTGTTTCATCTTAAACATGGAAAACTATGATGATGAATCTGGATGGAACAAGGATTCTGATGTGCTTGTTTTACAACTTACTTAAATTACAATAATCGGCTTAGGATTTCTTTCAAGAACAATTTTAGGTGATTCAGCAATCACTCAGTCTTTCTGCAAGCTTGCCCACTATAAAATAGCACCATCAGATGATATCTCGTTAGAATTCTGTATCTATTCCTTTACTGAGGTAGAAGGGGTTAACTCTAAATTCTATCTGTATAACATTGGTGGCTTTGGCTTGTACTCTCAAATACTAAAGTTCTGCTCTGATTTACTCAACATCCCAGGAATACTGGCATATAAATAAACTTCACCAATAACCTAGGGGTAGACAAGTTTGACAAAGGATAATTTCCTGTAGGTTTCTGACACAGGCAGACTAGGCGGTAAATGTGAAAAGTGTAACAGATATGGTTAAAAGGCCAAGTTTGTAAGGCAGAAGCATCCTTTTAGAGATTACAGTAACAAATTAAGCAGAACAGCTAAAATAACACTACGCCCTAAGTTACCTGTGAAATCTGATGGACAAATCAATAAACACAAATAGGCTTGTTATAAAGAGTCCATTAATTCACTGAATCAATCCCTGAGCTTAGGCTAGACTTACATCTAGCTGAGAGGCTAAAATTATAACTACCACAGCCTACTCTAAGTCTGGGCACTTACTAAGCTAAGGTAAGTTACTTGACTTCTTTAACTATGAACTAGGATTGGCAATTATGACTTGGTTTAGCCTTGTGTCAGCCTGGCTTCCTAGTCTACCTTAACCAGGCATAGCATTTTTGGTTATGGAAAAGCCTAAAGGAAGGTTTTCCGATAAGGGCCAATCAAGCAAACAAGTCTAGCCTGCTTGGGTAACAAAGCATATTGTATGCCAATTCATGATAAGGCTTCTGAGTAGTATGTAAAATGCTAAACAGCAGCTCTATTGGATGAGAGTAACAGCTGTTCAGCATGTCTTGAAGCCTCTAAAAACATTCATCAATCAACTGTTAAGTCAATGTTTTTGCTTTTTTGTGGCCAAAGTTTATCCAAGTTAGCCATTAGGCTTATGTGAACCCAGTTATTCATCACTATTCTTCCTTACTTTATGACTGATGAACTACTGCACCCTAAATGGCCAGTTATGTGATCCTGAGAATTTTTAACCAACCAATTGTATGCCCTGTCAACCTAGGTCATATCCTAGTCCTAATGTTCCTTCAAATTAACCAATAAAAATGAAGCAAAACAATATGATTCATAAGCCTGCACATAGCTGTAGTAAGATCCAGATTCAGTATTTTCTGTTCCAGCCTCTACAAGGGAAGCATGAGATGTAAATGTTATTTTTCTTATTTTACATGCTTTTATTTAACTTGACTTTTGCATCAGTTTGGGTCAAAACTTGTAACTCAATTTTCGATCTGTTCCCTTCATCCGATGTACTTGAAATTTTGCATGGTTACTCAATCCCTATGATAATACAACCTTCCATGATCAGTATGTCAACAGTGGGTAATTCTAAGCCGGCTGTTCGCGGTGAGCTAGCCTATGGCAATTGACATTTTTAAAGAATTTAAAATAATATTTTGTCAGTCGGCTGTAACTAAAATGTAACTGACCCTTGAAAACTGCACATCTGTACCAGTGGGTCGCACACAGCTCAAGGGTAAATTACAGTTTAGCAGCAGGCGACCGGCAAAACATTACCTTAAACTCTTGTAAAGCAAGTAAAATAACATATAAAAAAGTCAATTGCCATAGTCTAGTTCCACTGCACACTATTCGAAGCTTTCGTAAACAGGAAACAAAACATTACCATTTCCACTTTCAACTTGGGTGGCCTTTAAATGTCGCCATGGCAGAACGGCGCTGCAAGCCTTATCTGCATTTTTAAAGATTCCTGGCAAGCTCGTATGTTCTAGCAAGAGGTAATTACTTTAAATTCTTGTTCAGCAAGTAAAATAACTCAGGAAAACGTCAATTGCTAGTCTCTCACAGCTCTCGCTAAGTGCAGAAAACCGGCAGCTGCTGATTGGTGAACTGAAAGCTAGGGCATGCGTGTTAAGGCTTAGAATCAGTTGTACTAGTAATGAATAAAAAGTGCCTTTGGAATGGTTCCCACTATCCATTTATTCACCCTTCTTTTAACACTTGTTTTTCGTGTTCCAAATGACATATATAACAGGAAATAAAACAATAAGGTACCCAAACCTTTTCCCAAGTTATTTACCAGACCAAAAACCCCGAATTCTCAACGGGTCCCCTTATTGTTAGCTATTCTCGAAAGGGTTTTACCACACCGGTTCCAAGATAACTTGCAGCTTAATTACAGCCAAGTGACAAAATATTACTTTAAATTCTTGTTCAGCAGGTAAAGTTTTATAGAAAAACAACTGCCATAGCCTAGCTCACCGCGGACAGTCGGCTTAGATCTACCCAGCAGTGACCTCTAGTGACATTACAGTGACCTCTCCCAATACCTGAGGATTTGTAGGAAAATCTTTGGATTTTTCATACCTTCTTTGACTTGGTAGACTAAGTTAATAACTATACGGGTTTTCAAACCACCTTTGGCTCGACACGATATCACTTTCAATTTCGTTAGCTACAATCATAAATCGGTTACAATTTCTGTCCAAACCAAAAAATATAAAAGAAAACATTTTTAAAGCACGCTTTCATTAAAGTGCAGAAAAAAGTAAAAATATAAATTTTTGAGACATCAGAATTTTCTTACAATTAATCATGTCTACAAAAATAAAAGCATGGGCACCAAACGTGGAATTTCTTGTAGCATTACCTTCCATGTTTGGCACTCACACTTTTATTTTTGTAGACTATGATTAATTGTAAGAAAATCCTGTAATGTCTCAAAAAATTATTTTCTACTTTTTTGTGCATTTTAATAAAAGTTAAAAAATTTTATATATTTTTTGCTGTTTCACATGTAAAAAGTCAGTGCCAAAGGAGCCCCACTGTACCACCACCTACTTACATGTAAATTTGTGTTTGTTATTGGTAGGTTATATGAAAGGTGTGTATACCTTGCACACTTCTGGAAATAATTTATAATGTTTATCCACTCAAAAGCAGCCCAACACCACCTGCAGAACACATCATCTTGAGCCAATATAGTATGCCCCTGCTCCTAGGACTTCCACAATTATATAACTCCTAACAAAAGTAAGTTCGAGACAAACAATTTTAACCTGACTGATTCTTTTTTTTTTTTTTTTGATAAGACAAGCAATCCATTTGTTGACTTTTATAAGTCAGTAAGGTAATGGGATAAAGTGAGGCTTTTGACATTCTAACCTAATTGTGGGTAGCCTTGGCTAGTCCACTTGTCCGCACAAAAATCTCCCACCCAGTGTCCTATTAAGTCTATATTTCAACATTTATTTGGGGCATTCCCCCACAACCATCAAGGTAAGGCACAGCATCCTAGGTAAAATCAAGGAGTGCCCCCTCCCAAATGCTCGTTTGACCCAGTCCCTCACTGAGATGGTATCCTGAGCCGATGCCCATTATTTTGCCTATGACTTTGACTAAGGCAAGACAATTGTTGACTTTTTCACATGCTTTCATGTCATGGGGAACTGGGGTTCCTGGGGAATGAAAACCCTTTGTTAAGTAGGATAAGGTCACGGTACCCTAGGCTAGTTGAAGGTTAGGTTAGGATGTATCACTAATGAAATGGGACTGGTGTTTTTGGTTGGTTTCGTTTTAATTTCATCACTACTGAAATAGTCTCCAGATTATCACAGAACTTGCCATTGGCTATTGATGTTTCTTGGCGTCTGGCGATTAGCCTAATGGTAGGGGCACGTATCTCGATAATAATGTCTTAATTCTGCTCTCGAAAAGCAGTACCCTAATTCTTGAACAACGCCATGAAAGGCTCTGCTCCTGCAATATCGATTACTTACCTACCGGCGCAAGCCTTAGTGTAAGGTAGCCATCTTTCATATGTCTGTGATATAAAATACGTTTTTCACGATAGTTTATCATATAAACTGAAAAACAAATCACTTTCCCGTAGGTTTATACCACTAAAAAACCTCAGCACTATCAATGTACAATAAAAAACTTTAAACTATAAAACAAAATAAAATTACCAGAACGGTTGTCTGAATGTCGGCGCCTTGATATGGATGGAGGATGTCTTGAAGTCCAACAAAATCACGTGAATCAACTGAACTTGAGACGATGGTTCCAATAATATCCTGGGAAATCTAAAGAATATTTCGGTTCTTTTTTCACTAATCTCATTTTGTTTTTAGTTATCTTATCTATCTCATCGGGTATAGTAATATTATTTGTAGTGATGCTCGAGTAAAAATGAATTCAAAACCCTTCGGTAAGATGCACAGTTGGGCGAAAGACACTTAAGCTGAAAACTCTCCATTTTCTTTGAAAATTTTGGAATTTTCTCCATGAAATGGATTTAAATATCGGGTTTTAAAGATGAAATTTCATTTTCCACCCTCAACACTATTCACGGAAACGACTTATAAAAAAGCAGAACCTTTACTGGCTTTGATAAATAAGGAAAAGCGACTGACAAGATTTGGAATTTATAAGAAAGGGGAAAAAGATGGTTGCCATATTTTTAACTACACAGTAGTGTAAGTTTTATTATACATGATAGATTGTCCAAATAATGTAGATGAATTGTGGTTTAAAAGTAATAAATACTTTTCCTAACTGCAATCTGAGCAAAAAAAAAAAAGCCATCGTTTCCCTTTTTCTGTATAAAATAGAAATTCATTGTGAACATACATTTGGTTTTATATAATAATTTGAATGTGTTTTTGAGTATGCCAGCACGGGCTCTTGCTCATAGAGCAGCCCGTAAAACAACCAGGTACCCATCCACAACTTAACTGGGTTGACTGGCTGGAGACTGGCCGGGAATCGAGTAACAGACCTTGCAAATACAAGCTGGTGTTCACTAACAACACACACACACACACACACACACACACACACACACACATATATATATATATATATATATATATATATATATATATATATATATATATATATATATATATATATATATATATATATATATATATATATATATATATATATATATATATATGTGTGTGTGTGTGTGTGTGTGTGTGTGTGTGTATGAGATAGAAATAATCAACACACAATCACGTGTGGAACAGAAATAGATTTCTGACTCACATCAGATCGAACCCAGGTCTTTCAATTGGAAGGCCTAGTGGGCAGCGCCCTTGCCTTTCAATTGAAAGACCTGGGTTCGATCCTGATGTGAGTCAGAAATTTATATATATATATATATATATATATATATATATATATATATATATATATATATATATATACACACACACACACACACACACACACACACACACACACATATATATATATATATATATATATATATATATATATATATATATATATATATATATATATCGAAAGACGCACCTAAGACATTTACATCTCCCTTTCATCGGTATCTCATCTGCATATGAAATTTCCGGAATAAGCACAATGCAACAAGTGCAAAGTCGAGTGGAAAAACAAAGGCTGGAATTTCCATACGAGTACACCAGAAAACTGTTAAATTCAAATTTGATGTAAAATAATATCATTCAAGTAAGAGAAGTTGTAGCTCTTTTACAGTAAATAAAAAAATAGGGTACCATCTGAAAAAAATATCTATATATATATATATATATATATATATATATATATATATATATATATATATATATATATATATATATACCGATCGGGAAGATAACTGGTAACAGTATGTCTTCATGACCCTTCAAATGAAAGGTCACATACTTTTGATAGAAATGAACTCAATGAAAGAATCTCCAACAACGTTTGCTACAAAATGTAATATACTTTTTGGCGAAGAGTTTCAGAATGATTCCAGAACTGGAAAAAAAAATTATATATATATATATATATATATATATATATATATATATATATATATATATATATATATATATATGAGTAGTTTCATACAATAGGCGGGTAAGAAATGTAGAAATGGGCTTCATCATAATGTGAATTTATCTTTCTATACAGATGCTCTTAATTCACGAGCACGATGGTCCAAATCAGCAGGAATGCATAAAAGAATATAAATAGCGAGAGGAAGGCTTGTAGCTGAAAATTCAAGAAATATCTTTTGTGTAAGCTGTTCGACAAAAGTATTTCGTTGCCGGATTTTTGCTGCGGAAATCGTGTTACGAAGCAAACAGTAACCATTTCTGATTCATATTCCAGCTTCGTAATTACCGTCAGTTTTCGATAAAAACAAACCGTCTATTGAAAAGGAGTTGAATGAACTGCAGATAAAATTACCCTACTTGCTCCCCTACTTTAAAAGGAAGGCGACCTAACATTATAATAGCCCATTGTTTTCCTAATTCGCGGGAATAAAAGACAGAAAGTATATTTAATGTTTTAAAAGATTATTTATTAAAAGCAGTATAATGCTCTCAGTAGGGTAGTGTCGTCAATAAATGTCAAATATATTCTTGAATCTTAACTCAGTGTCAGTCTACAATAACTTGGAGTCAGTGAACTGATTTTCTATTTTTTTTTTATACAGGAAATTGTTTTCCTAAGTATTTATCTTGAATGCTTAATCTTAATGGTATATGGAACGCATCAACAGAATATAATTAATAAACACGTCAAGTTTAAGGATGTAATAGCAACAAAAAATAACCTTTTCATTTAATCAATTATTACTGAACAGATTGATTAGAATGACTCTGTAAAACACAGTACCATATATACAGCGCAGAGGAGATAGTATAACATTAACTGCACAAACGACTGTTCAAAGAGAAATCTCCTTTCCGGGACACAGAACAGGCGTTTAACCTAACCACGACAGCAAATAAACTAATCGGTCAGGACCATCATTAATTGAATCAGCACAATGTAACTGCTGGTGGGCAGTGACTGGATTAAACAACCTCAGCCTCTGAAAAGACTCATAACTTGCTCTTCAAAGCCTCATCGTCGAAGACGGGTCTTGGACTACTAACCACCAGCAATCATGGAGAGACGGAGCTCCCGGGAATGCGGTTAATTCTCTCAGCAGTGGATTACGCCGGATAGGCAGCCAACAGGTTGCCACTCAAGGAACGTCCCGATGGCCTCGCAATGAGGTAATAATTGAGTGTAGAAGAAGCTTGAACGTTGATTTAAATGCAAACATTTAAAGTGACGCGTGTTTCTGTATTTATAAATGAGCATTCAGCATGTTTACATACTCGTACGTATACAGACATGTTGAAATAACATTTTGTAGACATAAAACCAGATACAAACAGATGAAATATGCATTTTGAAAAACAAAAACGTGTAAATATGTGTTTCTGGTTATGCATTTCATAACCCATTTCCCATGTGATTTTCTTTATTGACAGTGAAACTCGTCTCAGTGAACTTTTTATTAATAATAACTGACTTTACTAATATCAATTACGAGTTCTCCTAGTTCTCTACATTTATCCCCATGAAGCTGGTAAGCAATATAATGAGCGAATCGTTATTTTGAAATCTTGAAATTCTCTGACCGCGATTTTGTAGAATAGGCAGAAGTGAACTTGAGAAACATCTGCCTGGTTAATCATTGTGTACATGAACGACTTTATATATACAGTACACATATATGTGTGTGTGTGTATAATGTATGTATATGTGTACATATATACATATATATATATATATATATATATATATATATATATATATATATATATATATATATATTTATTTTTTTATTTTTTTTTATTGAAAAGTGTTCTGATGAAAGGTACCTTTTTAGGAATATCTAAAATTGTTTTTAACTTTCCTCGGAAGGTTAAAAACAATTTTCCTGTCAGCCATCCCCAAACCAAAAACTAAAACTAATCAGCTGATTTACGAAAAAGCATCAAGAATTACGAAACACAAAAGCTTCAGTGTACAAAGGCAAAAAGGGAAGGAAAGTGAAACGGCAGCAAGGAGCGAGACAGGAGAAGGAAATAAAGGTAAAGATAAGAAAAAAGTGGAAAAAGGAAAAAGCAAATTCCGTAGAAAGTAGAGAAATGGGAACGCTGAATTACGTTCGTCTGAGCCATAGATTCCCCAGAAGCCAATAGAACTGAATTATGACTCGTGCATCCACTTCGTAATGGCCATATCACTCCTTTTATGTTGGTTATTTCTTTCCTTTTCGGTTCTATTTTCTTCTTCTTTGAACCGTAAATTCTGGAAAGCTTTTCAGTTGATTTAGTCCATTATAATTCTCCCGCAGAATTATTTATGAAGGAATAAGACTTACACCTTAGTGATTGCTGTAATTCACAATGTCAATACTAATAACGGTTTAGAGATTAGCTGTAAATTAACAAATAGGTGCACAGACCGTTAGTTAAAGTCAAATGAAAGAGAATTGATCTTAAAGGCTTAACGCCATTCCTGCATCATGCATTCAAGCATTGATCAGACAATCCTTACCAGCTATGAGTCTGCAAGTTGCTATTTAAGCTATGCGCAGCAGTCTCGGACAAAATAGTTTCAAAACATTGCAGGCGGGTTTCAGAGTAATCTCTCTTCATATAACTATCGTTGCGAGGTGTGCAGTTTCCTTTGACTGCAAAAACTACTCCCACGACCGGAACGCGTATGACCCACAGTGCCGTTTAGTGTCCCCTAAAAGTAGAGCATCCATTTGGTACAACAGTGATTTAGCACTAATCGTGATAAATGCTTCTTTATGCTTACTTCATGATGGCGTATTTAAAGACTCGTCAGACCAAGATTACAATTTATTACGACCGAGGACTGTCTAGTGGAGAAAGGTAAATTAAAACCCTTAAGCAAACTTGTTCAAAAGTAGACCAGATGGTTAAAAAAAAAAAGAGACAGTAGCTATGAGCTCTTGCTCAAAATTCTCCTCTGAAAAACGATAACGAGGGAGGAAGGAGAAAACTGCGGGGAAATTCCCCTCCTTCCCTCAGGATTTAACTGCCCGGAAATAACAGCGACAGACATCGGAAAACAGTCAGCCGCCCCAGAAGCAAATGGAGCAGAAAAATGCATTTCCATTGTTATCAGTTTCTTATTTCCCTTCGCCGTCATAATTCCTTCGGACCTTTAAATAAACTACGACATTGGTGCGTTTCATCGTTTGTCCGGGCTTCTGACGGAATGAAGGAAAACAGACGAAAATGACAGAATTAAGTAGCATCAATTAGGGTTTCAGGGTTTAGTTGACGAGCGCTATTGTTTACAAGTATTTCTTAGATTTAGATTTAAGATTTGCTTTCTTATGTTATCTTTGATATATCCTAAATTTTACTGACTCTAACCTGGATTTCGTTATACTTATATTTTTCACTTGATAGAAGTACTCACTGTGATAAGATGAGTAGCAAAAGGTGCTTTAACCTGTGTCCATTTTACTGTCCGACCACACTTTTTCTGTCCGCACTTTTTATGTCCCCCCCTCAGATCTTAAAAACTACTGAGGCTAGAGGGCTGCAAACTGGTATGTTGATCATCCACCCTCCAGTCATCAAATTTACCAAATTGCAGCCCTCTAGCCTCAGTGGTTTTTATTTTATTTAAGGTGAAAGTTAGCCATTATCGTACTTCTGGCACCGATATAGGTACCAACAACACAAGCCACCACCAGACCGTGGGTGAGTTTCATGGGCCTTGGCTAAGGCCACCACCGGATCGTGGCTGAGTTTCACGGTCCGCGGCTGAGAGTTTCATACTCTGTACAAAAACTCGTTTGTGTCGAAGAAACTTCGGCGCATTTTTCACTAATTAGAAAGGAGACTCAACCCCATTAAGAATAAACTTGAAAAAAAAAATCAACCAATAATTCATACACAGCAGTCAATTGTTCTCATGACATCACTCAAATACTGTTTGCTGGTTACAGTTTTCTTTGTAATAATGTATCCCAACTGTACTAAGTCATTCTTTTCGTTTAAAAGCTTTGCCAGTACCTCTACTCTGCATTATTTGGTTTGGAACATCATTCATTTCCAGCCATTGTTTATCCTTATCAATAGCTGTGTAATTCCCAGTGGAGAAAGGCTAGTATGCTAATGTAATACCATTCTCCAAATCCAGATTTAATACTTGGGCCTCTTCTGCTAAAGGCATTATCGCAAATATGCATTGCTCTTTTGGTTTTCAAGGAGAATATTTTCCGAAATCATTGAGCCAAGGCAGCTCTTGCGTCCACAGATCTTGAGCCTTGTTTTCACGATGCTGGAACAGTCAAGTTTTTCACAGAAAAGTTTTTTGTGGTACTGAAAATGTTCACTTGATGATTTCCCAAAATATATACTGTATGTATATATATATATATATGTGTGTGTGTATATATATATATATATATATATATACATATATATATATATATATATATATATATATATATATATATATATATATATATATATATACATACATGTAAAGTAAAGTTTATATTGTTCCTCACTGATCATAATCACGATAAATGGATGTGTTTGTAATAACCTCACTGCTCTCTTAACGTCTCGAATTCTTTGCGTTTTTTTTTTTTTTTTTTTTTGTTGCGCTCTTCGCTACAAGGAAGTCAGTCTTGTATCAGATATAACTTTACGTCATGACATATCACGTAGAGCTTGAATGAGCTCTGCGTAGGTGTGCTATAAAATGTGTGGTCTTCACTTAAGTATTGTATCTGTTGAATATCCGTGGTGACATTCAAACTCTACTACCTGATATGTCATGACGCAAAGTTATATCTGATACAAGAGAAACTTCGTTGTAGCGATAAGTGTAGCATAAAAAAAAAAAAAAAAAGTAAAGAATTCGAGAAGTTAGAGTGCATTTAGGTCGTTACAATTACACCCATTTACCGTGAATATGGTCAGTGAGGAATATCATATAAAAATATCAACTTTGTACGACCTCGAGTTTTGACTGACAAGGCAGAATTTTTAATACTTAATAATTAGCGATTTACCTGCATAGCAACAACAGACAATAACCCTCTAAAACCAGGTTTTTTTTTGGGGGGGGGGATAATCTAAAGAATAATGAAGTGGGTACCCTAGGCTGGTGTGGAAGCGAAAGATCATCTTTCGCTATATCTCTATTTTCCTTTATCATAATTTGCCCATCTCTAATTGAGCTATCGTATTTTCGCCTCTTATTGTGATACCTCTAGAATCCCTTTGCTCATCTCAGTTACCAGGCGGTCGTCACTTTAGCCCGCATTCGAATGCTAACGTGAAGACACCCTAACCCGAGACCCAATGCAAACAAGGTTCTCAATAGATCCTTTGAGCTAATCCCTGGAGACGGTCTTAAAGGCCCCCCGTGCCCTTATAGTCCTGCCTGCCAACCCGCCCTTAACTCTCCTGGTTTCTGAGGTTATGGTATTATCTACAGTAAAGACTGGTTTCTCTGAAGGTAATATAATATCTTAAATCAACCTTCCATCCCACTTCTCCAGTCTCATCAGCACAGCTTGGAAGTGGCTATGAAAAACGGAGCCAGACGGAATCAGTATTGCCAGTCGCCTTATAACACCCTCTTATAAAGGCATCGCTTTGATTGGTGGCCAACTGCTGCTTTTCATCAGAACAAAATTCCAAAAGTGGATGTCTGTTATCAGTTGATTTGGCAATCTGCATATTGTGTCTTTCAACAATATCGCTATTGACGAGTATTGCTTGGTTAGTTGTTCGCTAACACATTTTTTGCAATGCTTTTCCCTCGGGAGTTACTTAAACTATTCGCATCAGACCCTGACCTGAACTTACTTGGAAGCTGCAGCGGCGATCGATGCATATCCCTTTTACAATTCAAGTTTTATTCGTGTTTTCTCGTGTATATTTAATCAATCTTTAGTTTTCTGTAAAACAAAATTTTTGTGCTGACTTTGGCTGTCAGTCCGCACTTTATTCTGACCGCACTTTTCTGTCCGTCCTCAGATCTTAAAAACTACTGAGGCTAGAGGGCTGCATATTGGTGTGTTTATCATCCACCTTCCAATCGTCAAACATACCAAATTGCAGCCCTCTAGCCTTGGTAGTTTTTATTTTATTTAAAGTTAAAGTTAGCCATAATCATGCTTCTGGCAACGATATAGGATAGGCCACTACAGGGCCGTGGTTAAAGTTTCATGGGCTGCTGCTCATACCGGGACCACCGAAAGACACATTTATTTTCGGTGGCCTTGATTATACGCTGTAGCGGCTGTACAGAAAACCCGACTGTGCCGAAGAAACTTCGGGGCATTTTTTTGTTTTTTCTTGGGGTTAAGTAGAAAACTATAACTAGACCTAATTTCTCCCAATATTCTGAGAAGAATAAGTTAATTCCTTTTGAAGAATGCAGAGTAAATCTAATCAGCGAACGGTTTAGGTGTCGCCAAGGAAAAAACAGCTACAAACTATGACGACTAATTTAAAATGAATGGTACGCCGTCGTTGTTATTTCTTGACTTGAAATAGCTAGTCAGTCTCTTCAGGTTATGTGACTTCGATAAACTGAAGCTCAAGAGTTGAACTTTTAATGTGTATGGACTATGTTTCCCATGGTGAATATTGTGGAGATACCATACTGACCTCATAAACAACACGCACAAAGAAATATTTATGTATAATGCAATGAGGAAAAAACGCAAAATGACCATTTTCATTAATTAGGACGCATAGACACAACTTTGCAAACCTGATACCCCAATACATAAATCAGAGGCGAGTTTCACTCCAGGTGTAAGGGAGAACGCTACCAAACAGCTCATGTTTAAAGAAAGTGCGGAATGCACTTGAAAAAGAAAACTGAAGTGAAAGAGAGAAACCTACAGTAAAAGCACTTGAAGCAAGCCTAACTTTAACTAAGCTCAGTCACTTCCAATTGCGTTCATGAATTTTTGAAGCTGTTAAATGTTTTACGGGATATTGGATTGACTTTTTTTTTTTATTTACAAAATCCTCGTGGTTTAAGAAAGAGACGTTACAATCCCATCAACTAAGGTAGAACCTTCAGTTTCTAAGTAGGCTTTTGCATGTGCAAGCACGATAAATCGACAACGGTTGATCTGATGGACGTAGAGGAAACCATTGCGAGAGTTCATGAATATCGATGACTTATAATTCATAAATAAAAACAATGATTAATTTTATGCTTGTGGGACATAATACTGGATTTCAAACGAACTTCAAATGGTCACTTGTGTCCCAATGTATGTCCTCTATAACTGAACACTGAGCATTGCTTCTTTACTCAGTTGCATTTCTTGTATCGACTCTGTAAGAATAGAGGCCTCAATACCAATAAGCAATAATAATGACGTGTTTATGACGGAGCACCTGACTTCTATTGCCGGAATCCGACTACATTATGGCGCACAGAGGGAAGACAAAGAACAGCTTAAGACATTTATGAACGACACTGACGGCACCCGAAAACTCCCAAACGGCGCCTCCATTATTGTTATCGCCTGAAGTGTCAACCTTGGGACCATTCGGTCGGTCTGTTGAAAGGATGGTGGACGAATTCGAGGGAAATGGGAAAGAGTGTGCTGCGGGATCAATGTTATTGCAAGTTTTCGACGCAGAGTATCAATTTGATTTGAGGTGATAAATAATGATTTATTGATCATTCTACTAACGAGATCTTTTGGCACCTTGTTTATAAAAAAAGAAGAAAAATTATACAGTAAAATTAGATAAATGGAATTGAAGTAAATATTACTGACAAAAATAAATTACAGGGAGATTTATTTTAATAGCAGGCTTCACAGGATTTCATTGTTTTTTTTTTCTTTTATTTAAAAGCATACGAATTGATAAAAGAAATATAGAAAAATAATTGACAAATACTGAATTGCAGGGCGCCTATAATGATAAAATACTGCAGTGTTTGTATTTATTTTTCCATTTAGATTCAGTGAAGACTAAAACTTATAATAAGTGTCCCTAACATTAGCATCACTAGTCCACAAGATTTTTGATAATCGAATATTAAATTTCATCATGAATGTCATCAACGATAAACTAATTGATTACAGTGACCACTAAAAATAACAAATATATAAAAAATTTTGAAAAATGACGATAAGAAACCAACATTGGCCGCCAATTCTACTATCAAAACCAATTCAGACTCTCCAGATTTCATTGTCTCCCAGATACACTAAGTACGAGGTTGGATATAACATTAAGTTATTTATAATTGATCTAGGTTGAGCTCAGACCATTGGTCAGATGATGTAGCTTGACCATGTTTAATAAAGTTCTCTTCGCCTCAGACACTTCTGCACAATTATGCACCGGCATATAGTCTCTCTCTCTCTCTCTCTCTCTCTCTCTCTCTCTCTCATCTGCTACCCCGCCCTTTTCACATCCACATATATGGAACACTAAACAGCAGAAAGAAAAAAGTTTGAATTTAATACGTGCGTTCAATGCCAAGATATTTATTCGTTAAAACTAATAAGAAAAAATTTCAATCAATATCATTGGCATAGTTACTGATTAATGAATATTTAAATTACTAAACAACCCATTTTGGAGGGTAAGAAAAACAAAAGATGACAGTAGACTACCTTACTCTAATCAGACATAGTGTGCCTGTTTTGTGTTCGAGGTGAGTAGAATCCAATAAAGTTTGTTTGGCTGCACAGTATGTTCAAATAATTGAAAATAACCAGAGAAATATTACTGAAAACAGTAGTGTATGATCCGTATCAATATCTAGTATTAGAATGAAACTGGGATGTTCCTAAAATGAAAGCCCTTTAGGGAGGATTTAATCGATGTTGCAATATAATTTTAGTTGTAGTTATGACCAAGGTTCAGGATACGTTAAACTTAATGAACATTTATATCTGATTCAGAGAAGCTGTCAATTAAAATATTCTTACACACTTTTTTTTTTTTTAGTTTTCTGTAAAAGAAAACTATTGAGATGGCTTGGTTTGTCCGTCCGCACTTTTTCTGTCAGCCCTCAAATCTTAAAAACTACCGGGGCTAGAGGGCTGCAAACTGGTATGTTGATCATCCGCCTTCCAGTCATCAAACATACCAAATTGCAGCCCTCTAGCCTCAGTAGTTTTTATTTTATTTAAGGTTAAAGTTAGTCATAATCGTGCGTCTGGCAATTATATAGGACATGCCACCACCGGGCCGTGGTTAAAGTTTCACGGGCGGGGGCTCATACAGCATTATACCGAGACCACCAAAAGATAAATCTATTTTCGGTGGCCATGATTATACGCTGTACAGAAAACCCGATTGTGGCAAAGAAACTTCGGCTCCTTTTTAATTGTTTATATTTCAAGCGCATTATTGAAGAACGAAACAGACATGCACACACAAATACAGGCAAAGAAAGAAAGCAAGACAGAGATATTGTCTTTCATGAAAAGTTTTCCAGAGATGAATATCTTACCAACTTACAGTTAAAGAAAGAGATTAACGTCTTCGTAACTTCCAAATCGGGAATAAATTTTGGCTGCTATTATTAGTCTCCGAGAGTAATATCTTAGAACATAAGACTGGTGGGCGAGAGAGAGAGAGAGAGAGAGAGAGAGAGAGAGAGAGGAGGGGGGGGGATTTCATAGTGTCTCGAACTAACATTTTGGTAATTAGCTTTCCGCTCCATTATTCTGTTTTACAAGAATGAATATCCCGAATACGCACAGCATACGACGAAAGAGAGATAGACTGTTGGAGAAGTAACAGTTGGTATGCCCGACATATAACTGAATAAACTTCAGGCTTTTCTTAAAATCATTTTTCACGGGAAGAAATTTTGAAGATTCACAGCCGAGGTAACAATTCGAGCTTATATGATCTGCATCGTTCCATTCCATAATTGCAATATTCCGCAGGGAGGTAAATACCAAGGACTTCCCTTGTTCTGTCGATCATCAATTATTCCTTCAACATCAATGTAATTTAGTATAATAATAACTCTCCCTTCCGGATTGTCATCATGCAAATAGAAGGGGCTGGAGAGAGGTCACCAGTGTCTGAGACAAACGACTATAATTAAAGCGGAGGATGATTCATCTGTAACCAGGGAGTGAGGCAGCGACTGAGTTAGATGCAATCATATCACTGAGTGATTATGTAACTGGGGTTATTTTGCTGTAATGTTGGAGTATGTTCAAGTTACGATTTGCTAGTCAATGATGATGTATTGACCGTTCGTGATCGGTAATGCAATAGGTCTGAGTGACGACTGATAAACTTTCTCTCTCTCTCTCTCTCTCTCTCTCTCTCTCTCTTTCTCCTCCCTAACACCTCCTCTACTCTCACTCTCTCACTTCCTCTCCCTCTCGTTCTTTCTCTCTCTCTCTCTCTCTCCAACCTTCCCTGTCTCTTTCCCACATTCTCCTCTCTAACACTCCCTCTACTCTCTCTCTCTCTCTCTCTCTCTCTCTCTCTCTCCAACCTTCCCTGTCTTTTTCCCTCTTTCTTCTCCCTAAAACCCCTCTACTCTCTCTCTCTCTCTCTCTCTCTCTCTCTCTCTCTCTCTCTCTCTCTCTCTCTCTGTCAAATCCTTCCCAACCCCCAATCCCCTTTGGTGCAATTGATGTCTTACCCCTACAGTATTCTTTTTCAGACAGTAAGTCATATGTATACAGAAATTAGGTACGATAAATTCGTAAAGTTACCAAGTCTACGGACATAACCAGCCCCGTTTCAGAGAAGCCCTTCCACCCCCACCCACTTTGGTGCCCTTCGGTGCTAGTGATGTCATATCCCCACAGTATTCTTTTCGAGATAGTAAATCATATGTATACCAAGTTTGGTTGAAATTGCCCAATGCATTTCAGAGTTATGCTTGAACATACATACATAAATCCATTTTTATATATATAGGTATATATTTAAGCATTAAGCTACAAATGTCGTTTAATATCAAATTGGCTCTACCTCGGAAATAATATATGTATATATATGTTTACCGAAGTGGAATTATAGTTGATAAGAGGTTCTTCGTCCCACAGGCTCGAACCGCCGAACATGAGAACTCACGACGTTCAGTTGACGCCTTAGCTTAATGCTTGTATATAAATCACGGTGATGTGGTAAAAATTAACTCATATATAAATAAATATATATATATATATATATATATATATATATATATATATATATATATATATATATGTGTGTGTGTGTGTGTGTGTGTGTGTGTGTGTTTCTTTTTGTTTGTGTTGACGAATGGAACGTGGCTGTTTATGAAAATATAATTATAAATAGAGAAAGCACGTACATTGAATATCCCTCTTTACGCTAGACTGTACATATTTTCGAGTAAAGATTAAAACTTAAAATTCTATTCCGAATGATTTACACTTCCATTGAAAATAGCATTCACATTAACCCTTGCACCTTTTAGATGAAAAAGAGGCCACGAAAATGTTTCCTTAGTATTCAGAAACTAATCTTTGCGATCTGTCAAGATGGAGTCTTTTCTTGAGCTGAATACATCCAGCCTCCCAGCACAAGCAACTTAAGGTTCCAGCCTTCTCCAAACAATGTCTGCAAGAGCGTTATTAACGTGACGCTGTTCCAATATTTACTTTCCATCTCAAGACATAATGCTGCGTTAGTTCATCACTCCCAAAAAGATTAAACATTTGATTTTGGAAAGACGCATTATCTGAAGAAGAAGAGTCTGAGAACTTTGAAGCTGGTCGTAAACACTGTCATTGTGTATCCCGACACACACAGATAAACACACACTCGTGCAATTACGCAGCCACTCTTGCACGCGGCGAGACTCTTGGGGGATACACACACATATGAAAGCACACTTCAAGAAGAAAATCCAGTAGTTTGGTTGCCGAATGAGTATTTTAAGGGATTAATGACCCATAAAGTTACCCGAATAAAGGAAACAGAGTGAAAAATAATATGATTGAAAATGGCAGCGGGAGCTCTTTGTTTTGGGTAATGGAAATAATCAGTTGCATTCTTTGGAACCGAAATTAAAGCAGTCATGGATATGAGAGTTTATTTTATTATGAACAAGGTATTCACCTTTTAGATGATGTTCACGTTCATATCATCTACATTCAATTCGAAATATTGAGAATTTAGAGCAATTCGTTAACAACCATCCACTAGCGGGTCCAGAACAATTTCATGGGGCATGGGGCACCAATTTTCATATCATACCCAAATATATATATATATATATATATATATATATATATATATATATATATATATATATATATATATATATATATATATATACATATATATATATATATATATATATATATATATATATATATATGTGTGTGTGTGTGTGTGTGTGTGTGTATTATATAATTATTTCTTTTATCGATTTTTTTATTTTTTACCATTTTTATATTTCTTATTTAATGTTATTATCTAAATCTTCAATATTATTATTTTATTATTTTTCATGGATCCACTAGTGCAACCATCGGCTCTTAAGTACCTAGACAGAGTTACCGGAAACGCTGTTAACAACACAAATCAAATTCCCGTTTGTTCTCTTACTGATACGACTTATGAATCACACTGCAAAATATCAAAATCACATACCGTGATTGCGCGCATACAAGCACACTGTCTCCGACTTTGCATGAGAAAGTGCTTTCATTTACTTAGTAAATAACAAGAAATAAAGTATAGTACAGTATTATAAACTGACAAACTCACAGTGAGCTTATATGACAAAAAAAATTACCAAGTCATCGTCTGTGAGGCTATGACCTACTGACACAAGAGTAGGAAGGACTTCCAGCTGAAATGACGCCCTTTCACCTACGAAGGGAGAGAGAGAGAGAGAGAGAGAGAGAGAGAGAGAGAGAGAGAGAGAGAGAGATCCCAGGAGCGAGTGTTTCACAAGATAACGACATCTATACAAACGCCGCCTCTCACCCTTTTCAAATTCAGTCGGAAGCCGCCTAATGGGATGATAACGATGAGGAACCAAAGCCGTTGTTAGCAATTTTCCGATCCGCCGGTTTTCCAAAGTATTCCCGGTATTGTACAGTTTATGCTGTCACTGGAAAGCGTATTATAATATAAAACAATGGCTAAATCAAACGGGTAAGACGACAAAATCAATGCCCTCTGGAGATTATTTTTTGTTAATTTTGTGTATTTCTGTACTAGAATAATATATTTTTGTACAAACCTGCATACTAAAAGATATATATATATATATATATATATATATATATATATATATATATATATATATATATATATATATATATATATATATAATCTTATGAAAC
Source organism: Macrobrachium rosenbergii (assembly GCF_040412425.1). Lineage (NCBI taxonomy): Eukaryota > Metazoa > Arthropoda > Malacostraca > Decapoda > Palaemonidae > Macrobrachium > Macrobrachium rosenbergii. The sequence continues at coordinate 29,160,355 of NC_089776.1, read as the reverse complement.
CAAAGAAAAAGAAAACTCACATCATTTTTAACAGTAACAAATCGTTATTTTTCTCTGAAGGTCGCGTGAATTTTGCTGTGTATCCTCGGCAGAGCTGAATTAAAACGTGTCAAAAATAATACATGGTATATCCTGGTCAGACCTGAACGAATACATGGCAAAAATTATATATGAATAAATAAAGAACTATACGTATATTCTCATTCATGGTCTAATTTTATGTGTTTATTTCCTTTTCTATTCATGGGACCAAATCATAATATGTGGATATATCAGACAACGTTTGTTACCTGGATTAATTTTAAAAGGATTAAAATGTATATATACATACATATACAAACAAATATATATATGTGTGTATATATATATATATTATATATATATATATATATATATATATATATATATATATATATATATATATATATATATATATACACATGGTATATAATATATAGAATCTATCTCATGGCAACAACACGAAAATATATCTCTCATCGTAGAGCTCTGAAATCATAGAGCCTGAGTCTCGACAGCGCTCGCTATTTCAGTGGCCACTTACCTCTTCACGTAAGTTATTTACTGGAAGAGATCCACGTCGCACAATATCAAGTTTCGAAGCAATTCGAACGGGGAACAGAAGATGGCGAGAATATTACCTGACTTCGTCTGGGAAACAAATATTGTCAGTAGAATATCTTTACACATATCAGTTCCAGTCTGTACAGATGGAAGTTATTCTTTTTATGAAAAGCACTTCTTTTTTTCTGCTTGAATATTATATTCAGTGAACAGTGCAAATGACTGGGGGCTAAAGAAAGACGTTTGGCTGATGAAACTATAAAATAAGCATTAGCTGGAAACTTTAATAAAAATAGATAGAATACTAAACTCTTACACTGCCCTTATTGCTTCATAACTTCATAAGTTATGGCAACAAGTCAAGACCCATTAGTATGAGAACCCAGGCAACGGCATTTGTGTTAAAAGCGCCAAAAGTTCTTTGATTGGTCTCATAAGAAATTTGCAACAGAATTCAGAAATCCCTGTAAGATGAGCGATTAGACAGACAAGTGTCATGGAAAAGAACTTTACGGCTGGTACCAGACATAGAATGCCAGCGACAGTGTGTACGTTAAGGCTGTAAGGTGATAGAGAGTCCGGCGTTTTTCACTTAATCTTATGACGCTGTTTTGCTTTGAGCTCCTTTTCATCAGATATACTGTAGATTTATGAATTTATGAATAAATTTCCCACAGGAACCAACAATTAGTCAACTGGCCTCAGGCAGTACGTTTTGTTTTTCAGCAAATATTGAAAAATGAAAACGTAAAACTTGAAACGTGAAACCCCAAAATATTGTAAATGTAAACACGGTACATGCTAGAATAATTTAAAGTGCATATTTGAAAAATAGGACTATGAAACGGAAAAGAACAAGAATTAAGCATAAAAACCAAAAGTGAAAAGTTGAACGCAAGTGGACGTAGAAGGTGAAGCGCCACGAAGAACTTGAATGAGTGGACAAGTAAATCAGTGATAGAAATAGGAAAAGATAAATAAATAAATAAATTGCTAAATAGTTTAGTATCAGGTTATTTTAACCATATAATGAAGTACATAAAATATGACCTTAGTAAGGGTATCCGAGTTACACTGTGAACTAGTTTTAGCTTTTGCGTTTTGTTTAATTGTTTTTCTCTCGAAGTTTGCTTTTAGGGACCACACTGCTTAAACCGGTTTTATTTTGGGGAGGGGGGTGGGTGGACGCGAGGATGTGGGAGGCGAAGTGCAGGGGGGGGGGGTATAGGGACCACCCTGCTTTAAACCGGTTTTTGGGGGAGGGATGTGGGAGGCATGGGGAGACACCCTGAAACAAAGCCAAGGACATTAACATAGTAGATGAGAGGAATGGAATACAGTTTTGTTAATAACTGTTTTCTTTTTCCATTTCTCCTACAGTTATTCTTATTTAAATTTATCATTTTCTATTGTTCTTGAGTTTCCAGTGTCTAAATCAAAGCGGGCTGTAGTCTATTTTATTGATGCAATCAAGTACGAAAAGTTTAATTGGGAATATCGCATTTACGAGCCAGAATCAGTCGCAAGATTACTTGATTTACGTAAGTTTTTTTTTATATAACTATATAAACTTACATTATAAGGTATAAAAGTAAGCAGATATTTGCGCCTAATTCATGACATTTTCAGCAATGACTTAAATAAAGAAAATATAGATTTAATTTAGCTAATTAAGAGAAAGAAATATTTCCCTTTTTATACACCCTCTAGGACACCCGTCCCTAAAGAGCATAATAACCTCCAGATTTTTGGGTCGAAAATAATTTTTAGCACTTGCAAGTTAAGAACACCTGGTTCCACGCATAAAGAATGAAGAGAAAGTTTGAGATTCAGTCAAAGTTTTCTAATTTTGCATTCGGACGGTACGTTTCTTGCCAAGAAATTGGTCGCTCACAGACGCTAAAATTCTAAAAAGAAAGGAAGCATTTGGAATTAGGACGAAAGAATTTAAAGCTATGGCAATATTGTTTGTCAACGGATTTATTAGGATATCATAACTGCAGCATTCCCATCTTTTCTTAAAATCTTGAACTTTAATCTGGACTTTTTACAGCTTCCAAAATGAGTCTACAGGCCGTTGTATTTGGAAGCAATTTTCAATATCATGCAAAATTCAAGGGTGTCTCCTTTTCTCTATGAATTCAATACCTGGGACTTATTTACATTCTATGAGTCTTCCAAAAATCAGATATTCTGTAAAATACAGCAAAGTGACCAATACTTTGTTCAGATACGTCTACAATGCCAAAATTATGTGTTTGTCGAAACCGGGCAGCATTATAATAGCGAGTGAGCGACGAAATCATTAGCACCCCTTCCTCCGGCAGGAATGACCGATATCCATAGCCTGTTTCCCTGATTCACTGAAATTTCTATTTCAATAAATAAATCATTTTTATGGTTCTGAAGGAATAAAGTTAAGTATACCTTAGTTTAACCAGACCAGGAGCTGATTAACAGCTCTCCTAGGGCTGGCCCGAAGGATTAGACTTATTTTGCGTGGCTAAGAACCAGTTGGTTACCTAGCAACGGGACCTTTCTAACCACATGAATAACTCCAATTCTTGACGAACTGCTACAGCTTCGACCCGAACGAATTATAAAATAAACTTGATCACTATATATTATTTCATCGTTGTCATTTATTTGATTTCTATAAATTGGCGACCAGTGAAAATATACATGTCTTCATGTCAGGCCTGAACAGAATCAGTTCTGAATCTTCGTATTTTTCCGACTAGACTGAATTGCCGAAGATCCCGCTAAGCTACCATTTCCCTAAATTCAAGTGAAGATGGCTATGCAGATGGAAAGTACGCAGTAAAAGGAGTAAGACTGGAAATGATGCTTGTCCTTGGGTTCCATTAGTCTACTCCACATTAATAAAGGAACTGGCTGCAGAAGAATTCACTCCTACTTTTCCTCGAACGTAATGACAATTAAAACATTACCATCTAAGTTTTGCTCATCTAGACGTCAGCAAAACAGAGAGTTCCTCTTTCTTGAAACTAGGTACTAGGACTAGTGATCTAGGGTAAATAAATAAAAGTAAGCTAAATGCAAGTTGCAAATGATTTACGCCTATTCTAATCTTCATTTGTACACACATCCAATCACACACACACACACACACACACACACATATATATATATATATATATATATATATATATATATATATATATATATATATATATAATATATATATATATATATATAAACTGGATACCAAGCGAGAGTGAAGTTACGAGATCCACAGGGCCAGAGGACTTTCTAAATGAATCAACAAACATTTGAATGCTGCAGTTGCCGGGTGGTCAGTAAATCGAGCCATCCAATAAGTGAAGATCGCCTGGCGTCTATAACCCAGGAGGAAGAGGACTTTAACCCAGCCGACAGACTCCTAACCGTCGCACGATATCCCGATTGATGCTATCTCAGGAATTTCGTGGCCTTCTGTGGAAATTGGAACAGCTGGAGAATGGAGTCGACAAAAAAAGGAAAGAGTCTGGTATCTCAGAAAGCCACGCGTAGCATTCACATAGGAAGTAGATGTATGTGGATGTGTGTATACGTCACTCACTCAAACCGCTCACACACCCGCTCACAGACACACACACATACATAATATATATGTGTGTATGTGTGGATCGATAGACAACTGAACTATTTCATGATTCGTTAATTGGGAGTATATGGAATTACTTCTGAAACAAATGGTAAGGAAAGAACCATTTATTCACTTACCAGTCATAATCAGTTCTTTTGTAAAGGCAACGAGATCTTTCATTAACAATGGCAGGACTTCTCTAAAAAGTCCCAGGCTTCCAACTGCTCAGCTCTTACTATCATTCAGTTCCAGCTTCACTCTTAAACAGGTCGTTTTTACTTTGAAGTACTGTGCAGCGAATTTGCATAACTCACTCATTTCCAGTTTCCAGAAGAAAGAACATTGATCGTTGCCACATTCAAACTTACAGCAAACTCCTCAATCTTGGACGAAATAACAACGCGTCGAGCCCCCGACGAGAACTGCACTATTCACGGCCATCTTACTGCGCACGCGCAATGATTACATTTCGATGTCCCTCCTTCAAATAGCTTTTGAATACCCATCCTCTGTAAACAACGGTACGATTTCAGTTTTGTGAGAATTATTACGTTAAATTAATATGTACTGTTTATTTCATATTAAATTAAAAGCTTGACCAAAATGCAATAAAAATGCAACACGAACCTCAACCCTTCCACTCTTTGGGTAAGTGCTATGCTGAAAACGGTTTCCGTATTTTTTTATATTAGATTTTCAAATCCAATAAACACAAATGTTCAGCAATGAATGTAAAACATCTGAATATCATTTTATTTGTCATATATTTGCTTTACATGCGCAGTAAGGTAAAGTATGACAACAATCAGAATGACATATGAGGCTTTGATTCAAAGATTATTTCAATTGGCCATTATGGACAATATTAATTTTCCATTACCTGCTTTTGACCATTTTATGAGGCACTGTAAATCTGGCGTAGGAAGGGAATATTTAACTTTAAAAGCAGGTTCGTTTTTGCGCTCGGTACAAAATTGGGAAAAGGACGAATTCATTATTTACAGTTCCTTAAGAACGCATAACGAACCGTCAAGTCAACAAACGCTACTTATTCCACGAGCTAACTGCTGGCCACGATTATGTTCTAACTGTTTCAAATATTCTCACACAAATTATCACTTATAAGAAAAATTAGTCTCCACATGCAAGAATATTTCCTTTTACAGGGTGCTTCGAGAAATCTTTCAACCACTTAATAACAGATGGTTTTTAGGGCGAGATATGTAAGAGAAAACCTTACGTATATTCTCTTTGGAATAGCAGCCATTTCCACAAAATCTCTTTTCGGGGATTTAAGTCGTCGTAAAAAAAAGTTTGGAGTTTTTCAGCTTTCCGAGAGAGCCATTATGGTAATACTTCTTTTAGCAATTCCGGGGGGAAAGTGACGATTAAACAAAGTATATTGCGATCCACGAATGACTACGGGTAGATGAGATGGCCTGTATGGCGTCCTTCACGTGTTGCAGGCTGTTTTGCAAAAGGAGGTTGGACCAAGAATATTGTAAATCCTTTCGTTTTGTTATCTCGTGTAAGGTACCATTAATACGAATTAAAAATCAACAAAAATGTACTTTAATATAAATTATATTAAGTTATGAGATTCTTTCCTTAAGAAGTTTTTAACCAAATGGATTCACTGTTGTAAATTATGTTCGCACTATGTATACGAATTTGCCGTAATCAGCAGCTATAAATGTGTGTGTGTTTGTGTTTGCGTGTATGTATGTATGTATGTATGTATGCGTATGCATATGTATATGTTCATTTATCTGTATATGAATACATGTATACTCGATAAATAAATTATCATTACGATGAGCGCCGAAGGGACTGCTGAGGTCAGCATGAATTTTTGGAAATGTCTGTAGTGCGCTAGACACTGATATCCAAGAGGCTTACATTATGATACCAGAGCACCCTAAATCTATCAAAATACGAATACATTTCGGCATAAGTCTGTTTTATTTTAGAGGAGCAACACTGCAGTGTCATTTGACTCGACAAACTCTCTCCATCCGTTGCCATTTATCTAAAAATTCGTGTATTTCTAAAACTGATATAGCTTTGACATTTTTTTTATTAGAACGGTTTTATATTGAAGGGCGCACTATTGCAACAAAAGTAGGCAATGGAAACAAACCCATCAAACAATGTCCAGTATAGAAATCCCCATAAAACGACATAATATCATAAGGTAAATAATGACATTGCTAGAAATTCAAAGGTATTTATATCAACGACATGGTTAAGGGAAAAACTGGAATGGATTTTCCCATCATTCAAGAAAATAGATCTTTCCCCGTGTCTTACTGTTCGCTCAGTTTTATAACTATCTTCACTGCCATAATTTGGGTTTAAATAATGACTTCGTTCTTTTTTTACTGCCAACGAATTGCTGCATTAGCTGATTATAAGTGAAATAATAAATCGGATTAATGAAGCAGAACGCTTTAAGGATGAAAGAACGCAAGAAAATGAAGAGCTAATCGATTACTCTCCGGCGATTATGTTCAGATAATTGAGGCAATAGAAGTCGCTGGAGTGGATTCCAATTCCCCATTATCAGTCAAAGGGTTGGAATGATGAGAAATTCCTCAAGACAGAATCTGGTTTCTCTAATCAGCTGCGATTTCAATTACTCGAGAGACGCACCGGGGAACTGTCAGCCGATTCGACTGAACTTTTGACGTGAGATACTGATGGGATGAAAATTTTGACGTCTTGAGAGATGACAGATAAACCATTTATTCGAGTTTCAAAGCAAATCTTGAGCTCGAACAAATAAATACACATACATACACGTACACATAGACACACACATGTATATATATATATATATATATATATATATATATATATATATATATATATATACATATATATATACATATATATAATATATATATATATATATAATCATGAAGCTACAAATGTCGTGTAATATCCAATTCACTCTACTTCAGGAAATATCCCCGATGGGGAATTATCACCGAAGGGAATTTTTAAGTGATAAATGGATCGGCACCGCCTTCAAGATTGTATATAAATCTCATATATATATATATATATATATATATATATATATATATATATATATATATATATATATATATATATATGAATATATATGAATGTACATACGTATACATTCAACACTGACCTGTTTCCCTAACAGGAGGTGACACTGAGAAAAGCAGATCTATAACCACTGTATCTTGAAACCCGATCTCCAGTCGAACACCCATCGACGTCAACAGCAAATACAGCCAACGGAGAACTTCCCTCACGCCATCAACAGATGTCACTTTACTGGGTAAAGTTCAGGAACGTGGATCCTCACTGAAGAACATTTTCACATTCAGCTGTGTGGAACATCACTCGTCTGTCCTTATTTTGTTCTCCGGCCATTTGAAAATGCTCAGTCCTTACTGACATTGCCTGTTATCAACAGGCAATATTGGTGTGTAAGATGTGTTGGAATTCACGGAAATCTGCTGTTAAGACTCTCTCTCTCTCCCCCTCTCACTTTCAATTTGCATACTATATATATATATATATATATATATATATATATATATATATATATATATATATATATATATATATATATGTATATATATATATATAGTATGCAAAAATGTTACCTATTTGGTCTGACAAAATATTTTCAAATCAATGATTGCATATACGAAAGCAGTCAGGTTCATTCCTTCTGTTAATTTTTGCATTGTTTGCCCTTTGATAAGACGTGTTCATGTGATAAATCTATCTATATATATATATATATATATATATATATATATATATATATATATATATATATATATATATATATATACATGTATGTATGTATGTATATAACATATATACATATATATGTGTATATGTGTTTATATACATATATATATATACATATTCATATAATGCAATACTGTGAACAGGGTTCATCTTGTCAATAATAATGATAATATGGAACCGTTCATGTTTGGTCAACTCAACTTAAAATCGACACTTACCTTATCATTAACGATTCATTTAAAGCTAGGCACAACAAGCTCAAGTACCGACCACTCTGTTTATTTTACAAAAGCATTTTAAAATTACTTTGTCCAAATCACGCATCAATAAACATTTTCCAGATAAAATGGAATGATACAATAGCCATGAGCCGGATTCTAAAATGGTTTTTCCTAACCACATAAATTATGCATTTCTTTTAGTAAACAAAGCCCACTGTGGCACTAATCGCGTCGAAAAGGCCTTTCACATGGACATGATAATGTAACCTTAAATAAAGTAAAAACTACTGAGGCTAGAGGGCTGCAATTTGGTATGTTTGATGATTGGAGGAAGGATGATCAACATATTTGCAGCCCTCTATCAATGAACCTACATCTTACGACGTTCACTACACGACTATAAAGATCACGCAAAAACACTTGCAACAGCAGAAATTAAAAAAAAAAATAAAATAAATATTATGACTGGGATTCAGCGATCTATTATCGAAGTAGTCTCAGAATTGCCAGTCATCTTTCATGTTAGCTTCCCTACAAAGGAACAGGAACAACCAGTGGGGTGAATTAATTACCAATCTCAGGCGATTTCACCAGATGAAATACATAAAATTGAGCAAGGAATTTCTTCGTTGGTTGGCCCAGCGTTATTAACGGCCAATGAAGAATCCGTTTATTTCTGGTGATTTCATTTCGCCATTGTGGTTCGGATCCCACAATAAGCTGTCGGTCCCGTTGCTAATAACCAGCTGGTTTTAGCCAAAAAATAAATCTAATCCTTCGTAGGAGAGCTGTTAAAGATTATAAACAAGATACAGGTTATTTCAACAATATGCGTTTTGCTGCAGTTGGTCAACAAATGATCTTAATTGCTAGCCCAGAGACTAGCGTTTGTACTGAAGGCGTAGATATCATAAAATTGCTATAATTGTACCTCTCACGTCCTAGCAAAAGCAAATACTGTCACGACATTTGCCGATAATATGTCTGATGACAGACGTGCGAGTCCCACTGGGTATTTTTAGCTTTTTCTTGGTGATGACCTTTTGGGAAATTTGCTTCAGATGTTTTGTCGGTTTGATCTATAAATATTACCATGTGCATATTCATTCCCATCTATATTGATAATTACTTTCGCTATTTAGTGACTTTATTACTTCACGTTGCACAGTTCGAAGTCATGGTCGGTCCTTTCGTACTGAATTGGTTTTATTGTATGTTCGCTTTTGTCTCAAGCAGTAATACTTTATAATTATATTTCCATTCGATTTGAAACATAACTGTTTTTAAGTATTGTTTAAGAGGACAAAATTAGCACAAAATTATCTAAAAAAATATTAAAACTTATCCTCATCGAAGTATGACAGTTTTTAAAATTTATACACCCCCCTAAAATGATTACTGAAGTAGTCTTATTAATGTGATTGTTTATGATAAGCAATGATACCAGATACATCATTCATACACACACAAACACGCACATTATATATACATATATATATATACATATACATATACATACATACATACATGTATATATACATATATATACATATATGCTTGCAAAACATGTATTTTTAGTTTTACCAAAAGTACATTTTTTGTTATTAACTATCC